>NW_015091670.1:690544-739506 GCF_001431845.1 Calidris pugnax | reverse complement strand
CGCGGTACCGCGCCCCGGGCCGGTCCGCCTCACGGGCAGGGCCGGGCAGCACCGTGAAGCCCCTCACAGCAAGGCCCCGGGGGGGGAACCTTCCCTTCTCCGGGCCTTAGGGCCTTTTGGCCCGTTCTCCGGCAGCCGGAAAAGAGCTCGGTGCGTCGTTCTGCTAAATTATAGGTTTCTGGCGTTTTAGTGGCTTCTTTCCACCCCCCTCCTTAGCTGTCACCGCTGGGGGAGGGGGGCTCGGGGGGGGGTTGCCCACAGGATAGACCCCCCCCGAGGAGATCCAGCCCTTCCCTGAGTAAATCCGACCCTCTCCCCCCACTTCTCCAGGAGGTTTGGGGGCTCCCGACCCACAGCTTCCTCTGCCCACGTCGCTTCTCCTCTGGGGTGGATTGTCGTGGTCGCTGGGGTTTCATTTAGGCGGGGGCTCTTTCCGTGATGATGGTTTTTCTTCTGCCTTCCTGCACCCTGCTTTTTTTATTATTTTTTTTTTTTCGGTATAAATGACCTTTTTTTTCCCAGCATGATAAAGGAGGCCGGGTTTACCTAAAAACGAAGCTGGTGAGGGGGCTGGAAAACAAATCGTATGAAGAGCGACTGAGGGAGTTGGGACTGTTTAGTGTGAGGAAGAGGAGGCTGAGGGGAGACCTCATCACTCTCTACAACTACTTGAAAGGACACTGTAGAGAGGTTGGTGCTGGTCTCTTCTCACAGGTAATTAGTGACAGAACGAGAGGGAACGGCTTCAAGCTCCAACAGGGCAGCTTTAGATTGAACATTAGGAAAGAATTTTTCACCAAAAGAGTGGTCGGGCATTGGAACAGGCTGCCCAGGGAGGGGGTGGAGTCCCCCTCCCTGGCTGTGTTTAAGGGCCGTTTAGATGCAGTGCTGAGGGACATGGTGTAGGGGAGGACTTTGTAGAGTAGGGGAGATGGTTGGACTCGATGAGCCCAAGGGTCTCTTCCAACCTAGACGATTCTATGATTCTAAAAGAAGGACTTTCTTGCAGAGCAGGCACCGCGAGCGTCTGTTCCCCAGCACTGGGGGTTGGCAGGAGAGGAGGCTCCGGGCTGGGGTTGCTTTAGGTGCCCGCTCGGAGCTGAGGAGGGGGAATCCTTTGCCGTGCGGCGCCTGTTGAGCCCTGGGTTTGATGGTTATGGGAAGCTGTTGAGGCTGAGAGCGTCGTTGAGGCTCGGAGCGGCTGCAGGGCTGGCTGGCTGGGAGCGTTGGTGGCGTGCATCCCACCACCCCTCACCCACCGCCCCCTCCCCGCGTCCCCAGGGGCCGGGGGCTGCGGAAGGCAGAGCTCTGGGTGGCCCAGTGTCCAGGCCCAGTGTCGGGAAGGCGTTTGGGTCAGAAAGCAGCCAGCCCGGAGAAGAGTTTTGGTGTTTTCTGAGTAGTCTGATTGCGTGGCGGGGTGTTTTATTGTCATTACTATTATTATTGTTATTATAATTATTATTATTGCCAGCATCTTGCCCAGTGTCACAGCCTCCCGTGGCACCAGAGCGGGAAGGAGCCGCTCTGTGCCCGCGGGGGGTGGGCTGGGAGCAGCCACAGTGGTCTCTCGGGAGGGAATGGGGCGATGCTCCGTGGCTGTACCGCCTTCACCCCACTCTGAGGGCTCTCTCCGGGGCCTCCGAGCCTTTCCTTCACAGGCATTCCTCTCCTTCGGCATCTCCTTGCTCATCCTGGCCTCCCTGGGGGAGCTGTGGCCGGTGTTTGCCGCGTAAGGCCGCGGTGGTCCGTGGTGGTCAGACTGGTGGGGTGCTGTGGGGCTCACGGGGTGGGTGGGTGCTTCGGTCCCCCGAAGTCGGCACCCCACGTTTGGGAAGGGAACAGGACACACCACACATCTTCCCCCTGTCGTCTCCTTTGGGGAAGGCGGGCAGCGCTCCGAGGTGAAATGGTTAATTGCAGTGGGACGTTAGGAAGGAAGGAGCTCACAATTAATGAATTGTATTCCCCTGACTTAAATATTCACTTTTTTTTTTTTTTTAATTTATTTTCAATCTCATCTGTCGCGTACAGGCCAGAGAACTGAGCCGAGCTCGCTGTGTCTGGGCTGGTGCAGACCTTGGCGAAACATCCAGCCTTGACCTGGAAGCCACTGGCAGGGTTTGGTGGCCCAAAGAGCTGCCACCACCTGTGGCTCGTGCCCGGTGGTGTCTGTCCCAGCGAAAATGTGTGTCAATTTCGGCCTCAGCCTCCCTGACCTCGGGTTTGAGAGGCCCTGGAACCAGGAGGTGTGGGGTTATTAGCTCCCAGCAAAGTGCTTTTAAACGAGAGTCCTCTTTTAATTAGCAGTATAATTAGGAGTTGCAGGCCTTTCTGGAATGGTATTTGGCTGGGCAGAGCTGCTTGACATCTGTGGGGCTGCCGCTTCCCCGTGGCCGTGGATGGAGACCTGGGCTGGGTGCTCACGGGGGACACTCACCAGCCCAGGGCGTTAGTCCGTGGTGGGAAGCGGCTGTTTTCTGTGCCACTTTGCCCCTGGCACGGCAGGGAATTGGGCACCTCCGTGGGGGGCTGGTGGCCAGAAGACACACAGCACGGCGAAGCTGAGGAGATGTGTTCAGGGCACTGTGGGGACCTTCCCCTGCAGAGCCCCAGCCTTCGTGCTGCTGAGATAACGTGGTCACGGGTGACATCGCTGGGGCGAGGGACCCAGGAGTCGGGGTGTCCTCCGCCAGAGAAGGGTGGTGGCCAGCACCCCACGAATGTCTCTTCTGGCTGGTGACAGCTCAAGCAAAACCCTCTCCCGCCCCGAGAGGTGCCCGGGTGCTCTCCCGAGCTGTGCCAGGCCATCTGAAGCCCGGCGTGTGTCCCAGCGATGTGCCAAGCCCCGGCGAGCACCCCCGAGGATCCCTGTGCCAAGGATGCAGGGCTTGGGCTGATGCCGGCTGTTTGGTTTTTGGGATCGATACGGCGATGCTGGCTGCCCACGTGCTGTCCTCTTCTCACACCCCCTCCAGGAGCTCACCCTGTGTTTGGAGGAAGGGCAGGCCGCTCTCATCTCCCAGTGACTAATTGCTTTACAGGTTGGGTTAGTCCCGGCTCCTCCGTGGCCGTGCCAGGCCGGCACCTCCCTGCCAGCTGCCAGCACACCCGGGCTGAGCGCTGGGGGGTCCCGCTCCGCAACACGGGGGGCTGGGCTGGGCCAGAGCTGGATGGGACCCTCGGTGTGGGCAGGGAGGGGGCTCTGCTCTGCCCACAGCTGGACCAGCGTGTGTGGCAAGGTGATGTGACTGCCCAGAGTTCATGGGCCTGTAGGAGTAATGGTTGGGCAGGGATGGGTTTGCAGTTGAGGACAGTGAAAGGGGAAGGTGTGGTGGGACCTGAGGTCGCTCTGCATCGTCTCCAGAGACAGAATCAGAGAGTGGTGTGGGTGGGAAGGGAGCTTAAAGCCCCCCCAGTGCCACCCCCTGCCCTGGGCAGGGACACCTCCCACCACACCACGTTGCTCCAAGCCCCCTCCAACCTGCCCTTGAACCCCTCCAGGGATGGGGCAGCCACAGCTTCTCTGCCCAACCTGGGCCAGGCTCTCCCCACCCTCCCACCAAACAAGTTCTTCCCCACAGCTCAGCTCCATCTCCCCTCTTGCAGGGTCCAACCCTTTCCCCTCCTCCTAGGGCTCCCCTCCCTCATCCAGAGTCCCTCCCCAGCTTTCCTGGAGCCCCCCCCTTGAGGGACTGGAAGGGGCTCCAAGGTCTCCCTTCTCCAGGCTGAACCCCCAGCTCTCTCAGCCTGTCCCCATACAGTGTTAACCCAACGCAGCACAATTTTGTGGGAGCAAAACCGAAAGTGAGAGAGACCGGAGGGCTGCAGCGGGGTTTGGCGGAGCCGGCGTGGGGGTGGCTGGGGCTGCCCTGGTGGAGCCCGTTGTCCCCCCGGGATTTGCTGGGGTTTGCCATCGGCATCTGCCCCTGGTGCCGAGCGTGACCTCCCTGTTGGGGCCCGGTCCTCCCGGTCACACGCAGGGTCATGTTGCAGTTTTGATGACAGCTGGAAGCAGCGTCTCTGCTGGCTCTGCTTCCCGGGAAGGATGAGGAAAAGGACAGTTAACTCTCAAGAAAAGTGTTTTCTCCTCATGAAACTGGTGTCTCCGTGGCACAGCGTGAGACCCTGTGGCCGGGCGGTGTGACCGGGAGCTGGGCCTGTCCTCACACTGCCACCCATTGCTTTTCCTCCAGTGTGGCCATCCCAGTTCCACCATTCTGAGCCACTGGAATGGTCACATCCAGGGAAGCAGAGCACCCACACACTGCAGTGAGCCGAGCTGTCTCACCAGGAGCTGCTGTGCCTGACCCTGGTGTCCCTTTCAGGGTGACAGCAGCCACCACTGCTGCGCCGGTCCCGAGCCCGCTCCTGCCTGTGTCGGGAGAGGGGCTGCAGCTCCAGGGCTCCAGGGAAAAAATACAGAGATAAATGTACCCGCCAGAGGGAAATGGGTCTTTTCACACGTGAGTGTTTGTCACACCATGTCATGGTCGCTCACGTTATTCTCTGAACATGGATGTTTTTAAATCTTTTAGCGGGGAGGGGGGCGGTGGCTGCTCTGCACCCCCAGGGCTTCTGGCGGCTTTTTGCCTGGGGGTCGGGGAGGTTCTTCTCTGTGTGTCCCCCGTGGCCTGAGAGCCCGGAACAGTTCAATTCCAGAAAATGTTCAGTGTGGATGAAGGGCTTATCTCGGGGTTTTCTGCAGGGAGCACTGGCAGGCACGGCCTCTTCCCCGGGGGGAGTTAGAAAACAAACAAACAGACAGAAACAGGGGGATTTGGAAGCCGAGCGTTTCTGAACGAGCCATTGAGGATCCGCTGCAGTTCTGTGTCCGAGTCTGCAGCTGGCCCTGCCTTCGCTGGGTGCTGCCCGTTCTGGCCAAGCCTCTGACGTCCCCCCCCAGGTAAAACCCAGGGAGGAGGGAAGGGCTTTTGGCTGGGCAGGCTGGGGGGGACAGGAGCTGAGACCCCCAGCTCTGGATCTCCTCGGCTGTTGGATTGGATTGCCCCATTTCTCGGGGGCGCGGGCTGAGCAGCGTGCTGAGCTGCCAGAGGTGCAAAATTCACATTGCTCTCCCTCCTGAGGGCTCAGAGAGCTTGGAGGGGGCTGGCTTTCTGCAGGGGGGGGCAGGGGCTGGTGTGGGGCTGGCAGAGCTGCTGGGAGAGCTGGGCTGAGCCGGGGAGGTTGCAGCGTTTTCTGTGTTTCTTTGCGGTCGTGCAGGCGGGAGGGTCGTGCCCCGTTTAGCCAGCTCTTCAGAACACTCCTCGCTGCTCCCGCAGTCGGGGCTGGGGTTTGGGGGTGTTAATTCTGGTTTTGAGCCTCTGTGGGAGGTCGGGGTGGATGTCGAGAGGAAGCTGCCTCCGTGCTCGGTGCTGTCTCTTCCCGTGAAGCCTTTGATGCAGGTTCTGGCGGCGCAGGCCCCGTGCAGACGGTCGGAGGAGCGAGGGCGCAGGCGTGATGCTCCTCCGAGGTGCTCGCAGCTCCTCTGCCTCTCGGGCTTTCTCTGCCTGGCTGGAGGGGATGCCCGGGGTGAGGAGCTAACCCAAAAGCCAGAGGAACTGCAGTGAACGCTCTGGGCAGAGGAGAGCTCTCACGGCCCGTCCTTCTACTGCCCCACCTGCGTTTTGGGTCGATTTTCAGCCTGAGAGTGCCAGGCTCTCTGCTGCTGCAAGATGTCCAGGCAGCTCTCGCTGGTGGGAGGCATTTCTGACTGGCAGTAAAAATACACCTCGCTCTGTCGTGCGTGGACGGGGCCAAGTGACTCATGGGTTTGACTCAGATGGGGATCTTGTAAGAGGCACATCTCGCTCAAAAACCCCGTGCATCGAAATGCCTCCTGTGGTTGCTCACGGTGAGCTGTGTTTGCTGTACAAATATTAGCAGAGGGGACCTCGGAAGGAGAGGATGTAATGATGCCTGTAGGTGCCACGTGCGAAGCCGCCTCTCTCTGCCCTGGTACCTGCTGTCGAGACGAGGGGGACGTGGCACCATCAGAGGGGGATGCCCATCGAAGGGGGTCACCCTGTGCCTGGCAGCCCCCACCATCCCAGCCGCACTGGCGGCTCTGGGAAGTGCAGCTCCTCTGATCCCAGCAGCACTATTAATACTTGTCTGGTTCTCTTTGAACTTTCTCCCGGGAGGAGCAGCTCTGTGTGTGCTGCAGATCACAGCGCGGGCAGTCGGGGCCCTGCCAGGGGCACGGGATTAGATCTTCCTTCGGCCAGCGCCGGCTCCGATGGATGGGCTGGTGGGGTGAGCACAAGAATTCACTGGGTCTCAGCACTTCCAGTTTCCCTGAGGTACTTGTGTAGATCAGAAGAGATTAATGCTGTGGCTGCTGTAAGAGTCATGAGAACACAGGCCCTGGGAGCCGTGGTTTGTGCCGTGTGGGCTCTGCTGCCATTTCTTCTTGGCTGTGTAAGTCATAGAGTCATGGAATGGGTTGGGTTGGAAGGGACCTTAAAGCCTCCCCAGTGCCACCCCCTGCCCTGGGCAGGGACACCTCCCACCAGCCCAGGTTGCTCCAAGCCCCCTCCAACCTGCCCTTGAACCCCCAAGGGAAGGGAGGTCCATCCTGCTCGTGGGGCTGGCAGTGTGGTGCTGGCACTGCAGAGGTGTGACGGTCCAGCCTGTCATCCACCACTGTCACGGGCACCCTGAGGCCTGCGTGGGCGCTGCCAGGCCATCGCATGGCACCTTCTGAAACCTTCTGGTGCTGGCAGTGTCTGCTGAGCCCATCACCAGCCTCCGTGGCACCCTGGCCAGTGCTGGGCTGTGCCCGGGTTCCTGGAGCAGTGAGGTCTCTCTTCTCTGCCACCACCGCGTCCCCCTGCCCCGTACCTCTCTCTGGGGCTGTTCCTGGCCTTGCTGGAGCTTGGCTGGGTCGGTGCACACTGACAGCCTCTCCCGGAGGTGCCGGGGCAGCCGGAGCCCCCGCCGCTGCCCCGTTTCCCAAAGGTCACTGAGCAGGATGATGCTTTGGAGCTGTCTCGGTGCGGCACGAGAAGTATCTCAGTGTGAAGCTTTCCCTGGGCTCACCTCCTGCCGCCACTGAAAACAAGACAGAAAGTTCTCTCTACCCCACCTCGGGTGATCCCCTTTTCCGTGGGGGAACACACGTGTGTCACATCGGTGTGGGAGGAGTTGTTTTGGCCCCGGAGCGGGAGGAATGGGCACAAAGCTGTAGTAGTGCTCTGCTCCAGTCCCTGCTCCCCTCTGGGAGGAGGCGCCGCCGCGGCCGGGGGGGGTCACAGCCAGAAACTGCCAGACCCTCGCCCAGAGGTGTTGGCCGGGCTGCGTGGCACCTGTGTCACGGTTTCGGGAACGTGGGTGAAGGTGAGGAGGAAGCATCAGCCTAAAACCTATGTTGTAACCAGATTCTTTAACTGTTACTAATACTTTGTTTACCGCCAGTGAGAATTTTGTAAATTTCGTTTTTGTTTCTCTCGCTCGAGCTCCTGTTTCTCCGGGTTTGAGCAGGAATCCCGAGACTTTGTTTGCGGCAAGTTCCGTTTTCCCATCTCCAGCGCTGGGATGCCGGGCTGGAAAAGCAGCTGTGGTTTCATGGATGCTAAAAACACAAACAAAACTCTTGGCCCGAGGTAGAAAATGTGCCCTGGAGTTCCCAGGCCCTGCGCCCGTGGGAGCTGCCGTGCCGGGGCAGGAGGAGCAGGTCACCCCGAAACCCCCTGGGGTTCAGTCACCCCGAGATGCTGGGGGGGCTGGAGGGGCGGCACGGCTCAGCCGGGGCAGGTTTTCTGAGCTGGGATGGTGGCAGGAAGCCTTCCGGGGCCGGGCTGCTGCTCCGTTCCTCTCTGTGGCTGCGAAGCTTGTGACCACTAAATACTCCTGTTGTGTCAAACCCAGGCAGCGCCAGCGCAGGCGCCTCGGGGCAGGGAGCATCCTGCTTCTAGGAATGTCTTTTTCCCATATCCAAAGCCTGCTCTTCCTTCCCGGTTTTGCAGCTGGAAGAAGGGAGGCAGGGAGGGCCTGGGGAAGGCGGCAGCGGTCTCTGGAGAGAGGGGCAGGCGGAAGCAGGGATGGGTGTGAGGGCCCTGGGTCCCCCGGGAGCACGGGCCTTTCTATTGCACTGATTCACATGGGTTTGTTGTTTATGGTGTGGCTCAAAAGTGCCACGTGTCGGTTTGCAGGGAGCTGCCTGCATATTTGGCAGCCGCCGCCGCCTCGGAACTGAGATTTCGGAGAGTCTTGCACGTTATTTTTATGTTTTCTGGATGCTTTTTGATCAAGACGATGCAGCAGGAAGATTTTTTTGTTTTGGTTGGGGAGGAAAAGCCGAGTGTGTGTGCCTCTGTTCAGCAGAGGTATTTTCGTGTTGTGGGCAGCTGTAGGAAGTGGAGCAGAAAGCTCAGGGCTCCGTGCGGCATCTTCCTCCCTGCACCAGGGCTGGCTCAGACGTGCTGGTGGCCCAGATACACCACCCTGCTCAGCCCGGGGGGGTCGCACCCTTTCCAAAGGCAAACTGCTCTGGCATCGAAGCCCAGAGAAGGACCCGTGTCTTTCTGAGGTGGCATTTGCCCTGCCCCAGGCCTGGACAGCTTCTGATCGGGGGGGTCGGGACTGTGTTGCTCTGCTGGGTCTTGGTTCCCTGGCCTGAGGCAAGTCTGGGTCCCTCTGCCTGTGCACCCCCTCCCCTGGGGAGCCTCTAAGTCAGCTCCTCTCCAAAACTGCGCTAACCTTGCCCTTTTAGAGTGGGAAAAGCCTTCTGACCTCATTTTAGGGACCTTACCCGGGTATTTCTTGCTTTGTTTTTGTTTTAGATACCTGCAGTCATGCATTTAATGTTTTGAGAACTGAGATCATAGAATCACAGGAGGGTTTAGGTGGGAAGGGACCTTAAAGCCCCCCCCAGTGCCACCCCCTGCCCTGGGCAAGGACACCTCCCACCAGCCCAGGTTGCTCCAAGTCCCCTCCAACCTGCCCTTGAACCCCTCCAGGGATGGGGCAGCCACAGCTTCTCTGGCCAACCTGGGCCAGGCTCTCACCACCCTCAGGGGGAAGAAGTTCTTCCCCAGATCTAGTCCAAATCTTCCCTGGGGGGTTCAAGGGCAGGTTGGAGGGGACTTGGAGCAACCTGGTGTGGTGGGAGATGTCCCTGCCCAGGGCGGGGGGTGGAATGGAGTGGACTTTAAAGGTCTCTTCAACCCAAACCCTTCTGTGATCTCCACCTTTGTCTGTCAGGTTTCTGCTGTGTGGTTCTAATGGTGAAACTGGAAATGCACTGACCCAAGGTGAGCGAGAGGAGCCTGAACCCCAGACAGATAACATGGCACAGAGAGTGTGTGTCTCCTCTGGCCACCCCTCTGTTGTGGCCATTTGCCCTTCTGTTGTGGCCAGGGGTTGTCCTGACGTGCTGTGGGAGCAGAGGGGTGGGAGAGTCGCTGGGCCCAGCTGGTGCCACGTCCCCTGCCCAGCGCAGAGTGGGGACACTGTCCTGCGCCCGCCATCGAACACAACGTCTCTGTTCAGTGCTGTCCCCCCACACAATCGTTTGCTTCAGCTTCTTCTGGAGGAGCGGCTGCGGTGGCAGCAGGGGACCAGCGAGGGGCTGCGTCATCACTTGTGTTTAGAAACGAGTAAAACCCTGGTTTTCATGGATTTGCACCTCGTCCGAGAGGCACAGGAGGGATGTGGACAGCAGGGAGGCAGTACCCCGGATGGCTCTTGGGACCAGCAGCGGCTGGAGTGGGACCACGGGGGTTCCTCTGGAGAGGCAGGTGATTAGAAAGGAGGGGAGATAAGCTCCTGGATGAGATAAACGTGAACTCAGCAGACCTGCTTAGGAAGGAGGTCAGACAACATGCGTGGTGGAGTGTGGGGGACCAAAGATAGACTGCTCCAGTTTGCCTCCCCGAGGAGAGGAATGATTTATGCAGTAATTATCCGCAGGGGTGACTCCTGTGGGTTACCTGTGAGGCAAGGAGCTTACACACCACCTCCAGGGATGGGTTAGATGTTTGTGTGGAGGAGAATTCCTGCGGTGACAGTGGGGAAGAAGGAGCTGCCTCGTGCACAGCCCCGCTCTCATCCACAGAGGCACTGGGGGAGGCTCCTGGGCAGGGGGTGATGGTGAAACCCATCTTCCCTGGGCACCCACCCAGCCCCTGCTTGGGCTTAAACGTGGAGTTGTGCAATCAGAATGGTTTGGGTTGAAGAGAGCTTAAAGCCCCCCCAGTGCCACCCCCTGCCCTGGGCAGGGACACCTCTCACCACACCATGTTGCTCCAAGCCCCCTCCAACCTGCCCTTGAACCCCTCCAGGGATGGGGCAGCCACAGCTTCTCTGCCCAACCTGGGCCAGGCTCTCACCACCCTCCCACCAAACAAGTTCTTCCCCACAGCTCAGCTCCATCTCCCCTCTTTCAGGGTCCAACCCTTCCCCCTCCTCCTAGGGCTCCCCTCCCTCATCCAGAGTCCCTCCCCAGCTTTCCTGGAGCCCCCCTTCTTTAGGGACTGGAAGGGGCTCCAAGGTCTCCCCGGAGCCTTCTCTTCTCCAGGCTGAACCCCCCAACTCTCTCAGCCCCCCCTCCCAGCAGAGGGGCTCCAGCCCTCCCAGCATCTCTGGGGCCCTATGTGTGTGTCCTTCTGTGTTTTGAGGAGTGCTTGAATCCCGAGGTGGAGTGCAGCCATGGGGCTGGCAGGTCAGGGCGATGGAGGGTGTTTTTAGGCCGGGAGGGGTGAGGACAGCATCTCCCCAGACACAGGCAGTGTCTCTGGTGAGGGACCCTGCTGTCCCTGCTCGGCGGTGGCAGTGCTGGTGCTCCTGTGAGCTGGGGCTCCAGGGCTGTCAACAACCAGCCATGCAAAAGTGCGCGGGGAGAGCTGGGAAGCGAGGCACAACTGCAGCAGGTTTTGGAATAGATGTTAATTATAGCCTCCCTTAATGAGCCGGGAGGGGACCATATGTTGGTAGCGGTCGCAGCTGATGGGAAATGGAGAGAAAGGAGCTGTCAGTGTCTTAAAGCACAGACAGGGCTTGGAGAGATGCTCCGCTCCGGCTGCGAGTCGCTCTAGAACTAAACGAAGTTTTGTGTAATAATAATAGGAGAGTTTTTGGAGGGAGCAGAGCTGAGAGCAGCCCGGGGTGCCCCGGTTTGGAGAGGGGGGTCAGGCACAGCACACAGCGGAGGCTCAGGCTTCCCCAGTCCCCAGAGCCGGGACTGGGTCCTGCTGGGCTGGGGCCCTGGCTGCTGGTTCAGGCGGGCTCGTGCGCCTGGCGGGACAGGGAGATTAACCTCTGATTAAGCTCATTAAGCAGTAGCCAAGGAGACATGCACCTGCAAGAACACCAACCACATCCTGGGCTGCATCAGAGAAGTGTGGCCAGCAGGGCAACGGGGGGGGATTCTACTCCTCTGCTCTGCTTGGGGAGACCTCAGAGAGTGCTGTGTCCAGCTCTGGAGTCCCCAACAGCAGAAGGACATGGAGCTGTTGGAGGGGGCCAGAGGAGGGCTGGAGCCCCTCTGCTGGGAGGGGGGGCTGAGAGAGTTGGGGGGTTCAGCCTGGAGAAGAGAAGGCTCCGGGGAGACCTTGGAGCCCCTTCCAGTCCCTCAAGGGGGGGGGCTCCAGGAAAGCTGGGGAGGGACTCTGGATGAGGGAGGGGAGCCCTAGGACAATAAGGAAGGGTTTGACACTCTTATGTCAACTCTGTGTTTGTTTTATTACCAAGCAAAACAGCATGTTCCGAGCTGCCAGCCTGGAGGTGAAGGGGAAGTGCTGAGCGTGGCTGCGGAGCCGTGCAGCTCCCAGCTGGATGTGAGAGGTGTTTGGGGAACCTGGGCTTTGGTTTTCGGGGCTGTAGCCATCCAGCCTGTGTGCCGAGCCTTGCGTCTGCGGGGTCCATTCCTGGGCAGGGTCTGAGTGGTGGCTCTGGTCCTGTCCCAGAGCTCGTGCTGCTCCCAGACCCGCTTTGCTTTGCTGTGTCCTCTTTCCCTGGCCTCCTCCTCCTCCAGGCACGTCTCTGCCCTCCCTGTCACCTGCTGGGGAAGGGGATCCATCCAGAAGGGCTCCCCCAAAGTGCTGGTGTTGGGATGGGCCAGGCGATGCTGTTGTGGCAGCTCCGAGTCGTGGCCCTTCCCCTGGGATGGAGCTGGTGGCAGCAGGGTCAGCGCTGGACCCAGGAGGGTGAGGACAGCCAAGCCCTGGCCGTGCTGCCAGCCCTTGGGCACCGTGGACGTCGGTGAACACCTTAAAGCTGCTCGGGCACAGGGGAGCCAGGGAAGGGCTCTGTTCTTGAGATTTTTGGGGAGAGTGTCAGAGAATCGATGCACGTGTTCTGCAGCTAGTGCTTGTCTGTCCCTGTCTGCTCCTGTGGCTCTGAGGCTGAGGAACACCTTTATTTCTAATTTCAATGATTTAAAAGTGAGTTGGGAACAAAAAGCGATTCTGAGGCATCGGGCAAATCTCTTGTGTTTGGTTACTTCAGTCCTAGGGTAAACCCTGGCTGGTTTTGGTCACTGCAGCCCCTTCTGCTGCTGCTTTCCCAGCTCCTTTCCCTCTGGCAGTGTGTGACTCCAGGGGCGGGGGGGGCACGGGGATTTCTGGTGCTGGTTCAGTAAATTAAACTTCTTGTTCTCCCGCCTTTGGCTCCGGGCTCCCCAGCTCTCTCTCAGCTGCCTTGACTCTGGTCCATGTTTTCACTTAATTTTTGCTTTTCCTCTCTGTTTGGAGTGGGTTTTGGCTGTGTTCGAGGGCTGCTTTGCTCGTTTCTCATAACGATCTGCATCCTTACTGGCTTTCTTTTAAATCCCTGGTTTGGGTTTTCCTCCAAGTCCTGGCAGTGGAGGTCACTTCACCATCAGATTAATGCGGAGGATGGGGATGTTGATCCTCTCCTTTTGACCTTAAGTTTTCCCGACAGCTCTTGTCGTATAGAAGTACCTTTTTAAAACGCTGTATCTCTTGGCAGCTCCTCTCCATTGAGGATGTCAGGATTTTGTGTGTTTTTTTCAAAAGCTGATGCATGAACTCGAGGTTTGCCATATGGTTTGGACTGGTGTCTCCTCACAACGAAGCGTTCAGGGAGCAGCCCCATCCAACCCGCTCCGATGCTGCGCTCATCGAACGCGCAGGAACTTGGCTTCTGCCTGTGTTCTCCTGGTGTAACGTGTGGGATAGCAGAGAGAAGTACAGAATCACAGAGGGGTTTGGGTTGAAGGGACCCTAAAGCCCCCCCAGTGCCACCCCCTGCCCTGGGCAGGGACACCTCCCACCAGCCCCCATTGCTCCAAGCCCCCTCCAACCTGCCCTTGAACCCCTCCAGGGATGGAGCAGCCACAGCTTCTCTGGCCAACCTGGGCCAGGCTCTCGCCACCCTCCCACCAAACAAGTTCTTCCCCACAGCTCAGCTCCATCCTCCCCTCTTGCAGGGTCAAACCCTTCCCCTTTGTCCTGTTGGGTATTTCACTCGTCCTGAGTAGAGGGGCAGAAGAGACTGCCTGACCCTGGCTCCTCCAGGGCTTGAAGGAGAGGAAGGCTGCACCAGGACAGTTAGAAAACAAATAAAAATAAACCCTAGAAAACTGACTTTTCATCACGAAGGCACTGAGTGTTGTAGAACTGCACTTCAGAGGCAGGCAGCTGTCATCCCCTTGCCTCAAAAGCCCAATAGGGAGGTTATCCAGGTCACATCTGAGCAATACAAAAGTTAGACAGACCCTCCCAAGGTAAGTGTCACAACCCTCACTATGGTCTTGGCCTTCTAAGAGGTTTCACTCAGAAAAAGTGACTGTTTTTCTTCAAGGCCCTTCATAAGCATCTGTGTGTCTGTGGGCACATCTTGGCACTTTCTTCTGAGCATGAAAAATCCCAGATGGCGTTGGGCCAAGGAGAAAAAATATGGTCTGTCATCTGACAGGCTTTAATGAACAGAGGGCACCGCAAGTACCGTTTCTCTAGAAATTCCGACACCGCAGGCTTGTTGTTGGGTAGAGTCATGAGACAAGTGTTTCATGGAAGTGCAGGGGCTTCTGTCCTCTGAGTCATTTGCTTGGAGAAATCTGTTCCCAGCAAAATTTCAGAGAAATGTAGGGAGAGCCATGGCCAGCTGAGGCTGCTCGGTCATCGAACAGCCCAGAACCGTCGGGTCCTGCCAGATGGGGAGAGCAGGAGCCTGTGTCCCGGCAGCAGCCCCTCTGCTCTGCTCTGGTGAGACCCCAGCTGGAGTCCCAGGTCCAGCTTTGGAGTCTCCAGCATCAGAAGGACATGGACCTGTTGGAGCGGGGCCAGAGGAGGCCAGGTTGATGCTGGGAGGGCTGGAGCTCCTCTGCTGGGAGGGGGGACTGAGAGAGTTGGGGGGGTTCAGCCTGGAGAAGAGAAGGCTCCGGGGAGACCTTGGAGCCCCTTCCAGTCCCTCAAGGTGGGGGCTCCAGGAAAGCTGGGGAGGGACTCTGGATGAGGGAGGGGAGCCCTAGGAGGAGGGGGAAGGGTTGGACCCTGCAAGAGGGGAGATGGAGCTGAGCTGTGGGGAAGAACTTGTTTGGGGGGAGGGTGGTGAGAGCCTGGCCCAGGTTGGGCAGAGAAGCTGTGGCTGCCCCATCCCTGGAGGGGTTCAAGGGCAGGTTGGAGGGGGCTTGGAGCAACGTGGTGTGGTGGGAGGTGTCCCTGCCCAGGGCAGGGGGTGGCCCTGGGGGGGCTTTAAGGTCCCTTCAACCCAAACCCTTCTGTGATTCGATGAATAGGTGTGGGGCAGCGATGCTCTCCAGTGTTGGTGCTGGATGGGCTCCTCCAACCAGGGTTTTCTGGATTTCAGCATAAAAGGTGCTGTTTTCTCTCACAGCTCGCGTTTTTGAGTCCAGATAAAGCAGAAGGTGAGAAGGAAACATCTTGGGAATGAAAGTGTGTGTGACTAAAAGTAAACACATCGTTGTTGTCATCTTGGGGGGGGGGGGGGGGGGTTGAGGAGATGATGATGGTGTGACTGCCTGAAGGGATGGGTGTTTTGCCCGAGGAGATGATGTCACAGGGAGCTGAAGGGCTGTTGGTATCTGAGATCCAGTGACAGCACTGACTGTGGCTCGAGGTGGGCAGAGACCCTGGTAGAGTTATTAAAACAACAAAAAAACCCCAACCCCCCGAAAAACAAAACAGCCACACTTCCCCTAAAAGCAGTCGCAGCTTTGTCCTGGCTCTGTCCGCCCGGGGAAAGCAGACACACCCTTGGCTTTAAAGGCCAATTACAGAATTCAGAACCATCTGAGTTCCAGTTTCAGAGTGGGAGTGCTGGGGACCCCCTTCCAAAGGAGGATTTCCCTGAAAGCCTTTCCATTGTTTTCCTCCTTGGAGAAGTTGTGTGGTTTGGAGGTGGATAATGGTGTTCTCAGTGCCCTCTCCCTTCAGTGCCCCCCATCCATCCCCGAATCCATCCCTGAATCCCACTGCCTTTTCCCAGGCCCTTGGGGTGTCCCTGCAGCGCTGCTCGGGGTGACTGGTATTGGGGAGATGCTCCAGGGATTAGGGCCATCAGCCTGAAGGCCAATGCTGGCTGTTCAGGGCTTGGTTGCAGAGGATGAGGAGGGTTGTGAGGTGGGACTGGGTGATGCCATGGAAGGCTTGTGGGGCCGGGGGAGCCGAGCTGCTCCGGCCAGTGGAGCAGGAACCCACCTGTGTGGCCAGTGTGCCCGAATTCATCTGTGAATTTGTCTCCAGCCATTATTTTTCAGCTGTAGGCCCAGTTCTGGGTCCAATTTTATTTGTTTCTGCTTGTACAACTGGCTGAGGTGGATAATCCACAGTGCTGATGGTTTTAGGGGGTGCATTCTAGGGGGGGGTGGTACCTACCAGCTGGACCCTGATAAATGCTGGCTTTAGGCACCTCAGTGTCCAGCGCCTGGCTGTCTCTGTGGCTGATGGGTTTGTACTGGTGATGTTCTCCAGCCCAGCCCGTGGAGATGATGTGCGTGGGCACTGCGTGGGCACAGCAGGACGCTGCCCAGCAAGAGGGGCGTGCAGACCTCCCCCCACGGGAAGGGGACACATGAAATTAAGAGTCACCCCTAGAATCTTGTCAGCTTTTCTCCTCAGTCGTCACCCTCCGTCTTGTAAGGGGAACCCGTGTCCCTGTCCCTCCTCTCCCCTCTCCCTTCCCCGTAACAGTACAGGAGATAAAGGTGTCACTGAGCTTCTCCAGCAGCTCTTTGCCCATCGCAAGCCCACGCGTCACAATTATCACTGTGTTTCTTCTTCAGTCCCTTTTCTCTGGGACATGACCCCTTTGTGTGACACCAGCTTTCCCTCTGGGACCAGACACGCTGAAATCAAACGCTTAGACAAAGGTCGATTCCTGCCCAGACCCTAAAATACTCTCCAGAGATCACAGGTCAGCAATCATCTCCAAGTCAGGGAGACCAGTCTGCAGGCTTCGTTTAGATGTATCTATATCTACATCTTTAATCTATATGTAGATATAGATGTGTAGTGGTTGAATACCGCTGTGCATGGGCAGAGGTTCCAAATAACGATGCCTTTGGATGTCCATAGAAGATGGGAGATGGCCCATCCAGCTCTGCATTAGACGTGACAAGCTGCAGAGTTGCTTTAATGTGTCCAGGTGTGATTCATCCCCCTGGAGAGGGGGGTTCTGTGCCAGGGCAGGTCACCCACGGGGCTGGCACCACCTCCTCCCAGTCTGCTCCCTGCAGGAAGGTGGCAAGGGACAAACGGGAAGTTACTTTAACACTTTAAATCTTCTCTATGGATTGAAAGTGATACTGAAAGAGAAGACTTCAGTTGTTTTCATTTAATCCAGTCTGTTCTCCTGCAGCAGTTCATCTCCAGCGCTGCAGACCCTCATGGTGTGGCCGTGAACATTTATGAGATTCCCTCTCAGTCTTCTCCAGGCTGAACAGACCTAAGTCCCTCAGCCTTTCCCCACCAAAGAGATGTTCTAGTCCCCTCACCATCTTGGCAGCCCTTTGCTGTCCCCTCTCCACCACTTCCCTGGCCTTCTGGAACTGGGGAGCCCAGCACTGGTCCCAGTGCTGCAGCTGGGGCCTCCCCAGGGCAGAGCAGAGGGGCAGGATGACCTCCCTCCACCTGCTGGCCACGCTCTTCTTGATGCCCCCCAGGATCCTTCCTTTATTATTGCCCCGTGAAGTTCTCCCTGAGGGGTGTGGGCAGCGCTGGTGACAACCTCAGGGACAAGGATGCAGTCTGGGGATCAAGGGCAGCACCTCGGTGTGTGGCTGCCAGCATCACCCTGCCTTAGGGTCACAGTAGGGGTTGGGTTGAAGGAACCTTAAAGATCATGTAGTTCCAACCCCCCGTGTCCCTGTCCCATGGGCAGGGACACCAGGGAGGGATGGATGGTGAGAAGAGGATAAAGCTGACAGGGTAGGAAGGGAAGAAGTCATGTCCTGCCCCCACGTGACAACACGGAGCCAAAGAGGGGGGACCTGCAGCTCCTCCGAGGCAGTAGCATCGGGTGACCTTGCTGATAGTCCCCAGCTGTGGTGACAGCCTGGGGACCTGTTCTGTGTGGCCTCACCTTGGGCTTAGACAGAGGGGCAGGACTGCCCTGGGATTTGCAGATCTTCTGCCAGATGGAGAGGCTGCCGGGCCTTACAGTAAATCCTGGGATTTAGCAGGGGTTTCCCGCAGAGAAGCGCGGTGCTCATGGATCCTCCAGCCCGGACAAAGGGGCTGTGTGGCCATGGAGGGACCAGTAGCTCTGTGCCACCCTGTGCTGGACATGGCCAGCCCAGCAATGTCCCTGGCTAGGAACCTGACCCCTGAGAGGGGCGAACCTAGTTTGCCCCCACCATGGTCGCAGCCCCCTCTAGCCCCAGCAGAATAACATCACTGAGAACCTCCCAACAGGTCCTTCACCAACCCCAAGCAGCCAGGAGCAGACACAGCCCGTTCCAGGGCTCTGGAGTTATCAGTGCGAGTTCCTGCTTGGAAACACGGGCCCGGTTTGGGGTGAAAGGAGAGGATAAGGGGACAGAAACTGCACGTCCTGCCTCACAGGGTTCCCCGTCTGGGAATAGCATGACCAGGTCAAGAGGGTGTTTAAGGAGAATGGACACTAAATCTTCCCCTAATCTCCAAGGGGCTTTTGAGCTGGTGCTGTGGAAGGAACAGCTCAGGGAAGTGGGTGACAGTGAAGGATGTGGGTGCCCGTGTCAGTGTGTGGGCAGGAGGGATGGGAGCTTGGCTTCAGGAGTCCCTGCTGAGCCAACCCAGTGTGGACCCACCAGGAGGGGAGGCTGCATCAGAAGATCACTGTTTGGTCTTCATGGAGGTTCCTTTCTAAAGGCAGTGGGCCTTTCCTAGGGCTCCATGGGAGATATTATATTTAGGAAAAATGTCTTTGTGGAAAGGGTTGTGAAGCCTTGGCAGAGGCTGCCCAGGGCAGTGGTGGAGTCTCCATCCCTGGAGGGATTTCAAAGCCGGGCAGACGTGGTGCTGAGGGACATGGGTCAGTGGTGGGTTTGGCAGTGTTGAAGTGATGGTTGGACTCAATCTGAAAGGTCCCTTCCAACCTGGGCAATTTTCTGATTGTACTGAAGATGACACCAGGTTGTCTCTGAAGCACGGTGGCTTTCAAATTTCCAGAGGGGTTCTGTCATGAAGCTGCCACGAGTTTGGTTGCTCTTTGCTTCTGTGGGTAGAAAGCAGCAGGGACCTCTCATTCCTGGAGCTCCCACTCATTCATAGAATCACAGAGGGGTTTGGGTTGGAAGGGACCTTAAACCCCCCCAGTGCCACCCCCTGCCCTGGGCAGGGACACCTCCCACCACACCACGTTGCTCCAAGCCCCCTCCAACCTGCCCTTGAACCCCTCCAGGGATGGGGCAGCCACAGCTTCTCTGGCCAACCTGGGCCAGGCTCTCACCACCCTCAGGGTGAAGAAGTTCTTTCTTAGATCTACTCCAGATCTTCTCTGGAGGGCCCAGGGGGTCCAGCCTGGTCTTGAACATTTCCAGGGATTCCTGGAGCTCCCTTTATCCACAGCTTCTCCCTTTCCTCGGGACCCTGGCAGGTTTCGGTCTCATCTCTGGGCATGTCAGACTCCTGTACCTTCCTGTGCCAGGATGTCCCAGCAGCTTCTCCTGTCCCAGGATGGAGCTTTCTTGAGTGAAAGACACTTTCCCAGCAGGATAATATTAGCATCTCTCCTGAGAAGAGGCAGTCAGCGAGCTGCACTGTTGCACTTCAAAAATCAAAATGCAGGAGGGTGAGTAGGGTTTATGCCTCCTTTATTTCCCACTTTACAAGGTGATGAGTGTTCATCACAGCAGCTTCTTGCCTCCCAACAGCTCTTGGGCAGCCAGGCCTCCTTGTCATAGTAGTTTTTTCCCTGTAAATCAGCTGCCAGAACTTCAGGGTTGGGGATTTATTGACCTCCCCTATTCCCAGATTCACGATGAAGCCTCGGGGAGCGGGGAGGTATTTGGGGGACCGTTCCTTTTGTGTGTGGGGTGAGCAGCCCGTGCCCTCCTGCTGTGCCACCCCAGCTTGGCCCTGTGCTCTCCTGTGTCTCGCTGCTGACCAAAGTCATGTTCCTGGTATTGTTTGCAGTTATCGCTCTAAAAAAACACCCCACATTTTTGTGGGTATGAGGGGACCGAAGAGGAAGCTGGGGTTTTCTGAGCAGCGTGAGGTCCTCCAGCTGCCTTCCCTTATATAGGCACAGCCTCTGCTCACCTGACGGGCGCCGCGAGGGCTGCGGCCGGGGCGAGAAGGGGATGTGAGAGAGCAGCGCCGGGGCTGGATGCGGCAGGAGGAGATGCCCTGGCTGCCAGCTCCATCTGTGACCCCCACGGTCCCTCCTGGCTCTGCCCCACTGCCTCCTGCCCACGGACACACACATGCATGGCCTGAGACCTTGTAGTCTCAGCCTGGGCTGGGGCTGGGGGCTGCCTCCACCCAGGGGCAGGACCCTGCCCTTGGCCTTGTTGAACCCTGTGAGGGTCACAGGGACCCCTCAGGGACTCCATGTCAGTGATGGAGATATTCATAGAGTTACAGAATTACACAACGGTTTGGGTTGGAAGGGACCTGAGAGAGTTGGGGGCTTCAGCCTGGAGAAGAGAAGGCTCCGGGGAGACCTTGGAGCCCCTTCCAGTCCCTCAAGGGGGGGGCTCCAGGAAAGCTGGGGAGGGACTCTGGATGAGGGAGGGGAGCCCTAGGAGGAGGGGGAAGGGTTGGACCCTGCAAGAGGGGAGATGGAGCTGAGCTGTGGGGAAGAACTTGTTTGGTGGGAGGGTGGTGAGAGCCTGGCCCAGGTTGGCCAGAGAAGCTGTGGCTGCCCCATCCCTGGAGGGGTTCAAGGGCAGGTTGGAGGGGGCTTGGAGCAACGTGGTGTGGTGGGAGGTGTCCCTGCCCAGGGCAGGGGGTGGCACTGGGGGGGCTTTAAGCTCCCTTCCCACCTGAACCCTTCTGTGATTGTGTGGTTTTTAAAGGGTGCCATGATTCAAGCTGTGAGTTCCCCAGCTCGGGGAGAAGCCGTTCTGTGCAGGAGCTGGTGATGCCGTGGGCAGGAGCTGGCTGTGGGAAGCAGAAGGTCTGGCCCCAACCACAGCAGTGGTGCTGCCTCGTGCTCCCTGCCTCCATCTTCATCCTCAGAGCCGGTTCCTGCCCGTTAGTCCTTGGTGTCTGGAGCGAGCAGAGGTGGTTTCCACAGTCTCTCGAAAGTGCTGTTTTCCCCTGATGCCTGGCTGATGTGGTGCTCGGTGTCTGTGCCGGCTGCAGCCATGGGCTGAGCGGTGCTGCCTTGGGGAAGGGTTAACGTGGGCCTCCAGGGTGGCTGGTTTGTTGTTTTATTTTGTGTGGTGTTTGGTTGGTTGTTTTGTTTTCTTGCAGCATGAATGTTTTGCTCTTGTTTTTTTTTCTTTCCCTTGTTGTATTAAGGACAAAAGTTAGGTTTTTTCCACCCCCTGTTCTTCTTTCTTAGTCCACCAGGGTCAGCCTGGCTGTGTTTGCCGTGGTTTCCTCTGCACCCCCGTGGGTGCTGCTGATGGTGAGCTGCTGGGGGAGCTTCTCGGTGAGCTGGTTGGGGCTGGGCCTGTTCGGCTGCAGGCCAGAGAGGAACGTGTCCAGGGGGTTGGGATGTCTCCAGAGAAGGAGACTCCACCACCTCTCTGGGCAGCCTCTGCCAGGCCTCTGCCACCCTCACACCAAACAACGGCCTCCTCATGGTGTTCCCATGGAGCTTCCCCTGCTCCAGTTGGTGCCCGTTCCCTCTTGGCCTGGCCCTGGGCACCACTGGGAAAAGCCTGGCCCCATCCTCCTGACACCCACCCTGGAAGGATTGCCAGGCCTTGAGCAGATCCCCCCTCCCTCTGCTCTTCTCCACACTAAACACACCCAAGTCCCTCAGCCTTTCCTCAGCACAGAGATGCTCTAGGCCCCTCACCATCTTGGCAGCCCTTTGCTCTGCCCTCTCCACCACTTCCCTGGCCTTCTGGAACTGGGGAGCCCAGCACTGGTCCCAGTGCTGCAGCTGGGGCCTCCCCAGGGCAGAGCAGAGGGGCAGGATGACCTCCCTCCACCTGCTGGCCACGCTCTTCCTGGTGCCCCCCAGGATGCCCTTGGCCTTCTTGGCCACCAGGGCCCATTGCTGGCTCCTGGGCATCCTGGTGTCCCCCAGGACCCCCAGGTCTTTCTCCCCAGAGCTGCTCTCCAGCAGGTCACCCTGTGACAGGGAGGTATATCATGAACCAGTCGGGCTCAGCATGAGCTTGTGGCTACCAGCCGAGGGTGAGGGGAGTCCAAAGGGTGGTGAGTGCCCATAGGCATCCCTCACTGGAGGACAGGGCCACCAACACTGATGTGGCTGCCGGTGGCTACATGCCCGGGAGATCACAGTGTCCTTCCCCTCGCAGCCGCACCAAGAGCGTTTCCTCCCGCGTCCCTCCCTTTCTCTGTCACTGAAGTCTCTTGCAATGTGCTCACTGGGCCTGGCTCTGCTGCTGCTCAGCCCATGAGGGCTTTGGGGATCCTGGAATTTTCCAAGCACCGGGGTGGCTGGAAGGGAGCTCCCTGCCCCCACAGTGAAAAGAGGGGTGAGCCCCTGCAAATCTTGAATTCATAGAGTCATAGAATTGTCCGGGTTGGAAGGGACCTTTCAGATTATATAAAGTCCAACCATGGACCCAGCACTGCCAAACCCACCACTGACCCACCATGTCCCTCAGCACCACGTCTGCCCGGCTTTGAAATCCCTCCAGGGATGGGGACTCCACCACTGCCCTGGGCAGCCTCTGCCAAGGCTTCACAACCCTTTTGGGGAGGAAATTGTTTCCAATCTCCATCCTAAACCTCCCCTGGGGCAACTTGAGGCCGTTTCCTCTTGTCCCATGGCCTGTTTCTTGGGAGAAGAGCCCGACCCCCCCTGGCTGCCCCCTCCTTTCAGGGAGTTGGAGAGAGCGAGAAGGTCTCCCCTCAGCCTCCTTTTCTCCAGGCTGAACCCCCCCAGCTCCCTCAGAAGTTCTCCAGACCCTTCTCCTTGGTCTCCATCCCCCTCCCCAGCTCCATTTCCCTTCTCTGGACCCGCTTCAGCCCCTCAAGGTCTTTCCTGTCATGAGGGACCCAAAACTAGGGTGGCCCTGGCACCCCATCAGGATGCTCTGAGTGGTGGGGAGCCCCGAGGACGGTGCCGGGGGGACAGTGCTGATGGAGTGAGGGCAGGAGGAGGAGGAGGAGGCTGGGTGTGCTCCTCCTGAAGCCACCACCTAACCCAGGATCAGCCAGTGAGATCCCTGTCTTGCATAGGCGTCTTCCCCACAGCTCTGCTCCTGCTGTGGCCACGGGTTGTGAACTCGGCACAGGACCCTTCAGAGGTGCTGGAGGAAAAGGCTGAAACCTGCCCGTGATCCCTGTCCCTTCCCACAGGACGGGAGGTGTTTGGTTTTGTCCTGGTGGTGTCAAAACTGAGCCCAAAGCCCAGCTGGGCACAGGGAGCGGGGCGGTGATGGGGCAGAGGGTCTGTTTCAGGGAGGTTTTCCTCCCCATGCAGTTCCTCTGCTTTGTCTCTTATTTTAGACAGGTTTGGTTTTGATTTTGAGCATTTTCCCCCCTGGTGACTTTCCAGTAGGTGAAACTGCTCTCTGTACTGGGAATCAGGCCCCTCCAGGCTGGGAGTCTCTCCATAAACAGCCAAAATACTTGAACACGGGGATTTTGATCCTGTCGTGAGCTCGATCCCCCTGTGGCTTGTCTTTACTGGAATCCTCCTGGGGACAGTTTATTTTCCTCGTGTCTCTTGGGATGAATTGTGAAACCTGATTTAGGGGAGCAAATGTAAGAGCTTCTCAGCGGTGACGGTTGGGAGGGGAGCAGCCGCCCCCCGAGTCGGCCGAGCACATTTCCCATTCCCAGGGGTTTTTCCACTGAGTTTCCTCCTTGTTCCGAGCAGGTCCGGGTTGGAGGAAGCTGGTGTCCCTGCTGTGGGTGGCCAGGGTGGCACTGCCTGGGTCTGGGCAGGGTGCCTGCCCCGTGTCCCTCCTGGCCCCACACGCCCCCTCGGGTCTCAGTTACACGGCTGGGATTGATCCATGCTTTGTCTGTCGTGGGATTGAGCTGAGCTGGGGGGAAGAACTTGTTTGGTGGGAGGGTGGTGAGAGCCTGGCCCAGGTTGGGCAGAGAAGCTGTGGCTGCCCCATCCCTGGAGGGGTTCAAGGGCAGGTTGGAGGGGGCTTGGAGCAACGTGGTGTGGTGGGAGGTGTCCCTGCCCAGGGCAGGGGGTGGCACTGGGGGGGCTTTGAGGTCCCTTCCCACCCAGACCATCCTATGATTCTATACAACAAGCTCACCTGTTGCTGGAGAGTTCGTTCTCTGTGCTGTGATGCAGTTTAGGAGAGTGTAGGAGGGGCTTCCTCCCTTTTCGGGGGAGGAGAGTCCCGACAGCCTCTCTGCAGTCACAGCCCAGCTCTCTGGAGGCCGATGTGCAGCCAGGACCTGGGATCTGCCGAGGGAAAAGTGCAATAAGATGCCAGAGGAGCTCAGTGATTCCCTTCTCACCTTGGTTATTTGCCGTGTGGACTCGTGGCCACCCAAAGGGTTTAAACAAAGGGCTGGGCTGTTCTGCCGTGGCAAGGCCAGGCTCAGGATGGCCCCTGGTGCCGATGGCTGTCCCTGTCCCCATCCTCTGGTGGCAGGGAGACAAACAGCCCTATGCTGGGCTCTGCCCCCGGGGCTTGGTGTGGGGACACCGAGGTGCCCCGAGCACATGGGGTGACACTGGGGGCTTGGGGCAGACCCTGTCCTGCAGCCAGCCCCGGTGTCGGCCTCGGTGGGGCATCCTTTGGGCTCCTTGGAAGGTCCCACCATGGATCTGGAGCACAGTTGGGCACCCCGGGTGGTGGGCTGAGCGTTGCCATTCTTGGTTGACAGGCCATTGCTAAAAATGGGGAGAAACAGTTCAGTTCTCGGTGCCCGAAGCTCCCCTCACCCATCGAGGCTGCGAGAGTCGGTAGCTGTGACCTAAAGCCACCCATGGCTGGGATAACTGGCATCAGAGTACGCGTAGGAGGGACGCTGCCAAGTAGTTCAGGCTGGCATGGCGACTGATGGCAAAACTGCCCTAACTTTACAATTGGAGATTAACCATTTCTGTGAATTTGGGCATTGTGTGGTGCACTTAAGAGGCTGTGATCACTTTTTTTTTTCCTTGTTAAAAATAATTTCAATTTGGATAGGCCACAACCCAGCTGGTACTTTACAAGCAGGACAAAAGGTCCTTGACTGACAGCTGCTAACGTTGCCTGATGCCACTGGAGATGGGACGGTGACTCCAGGTCCTGGAGTGCTCCTGGTGCAGTGTAGAGCTTGGGTGAGAGGGGGATTTGGAAGATATTACTTAATTTGTTCTGCATTTAGTTGCTCCCATGTAAATCTCTGTCTGGAGGGGTGGAATGGGCTTAGTGAAGAGAAAAGGGTGAGGTGGGAAAGCCCAGAGGGATGTGTGGGAGCTGCAGAGGTGCTGCAGAAGAGGAGGGTGGCCTTGGGGAGAGGTGGGAGATGTGCAGGGAGCAAGGTCCTGCCTGGGCACAGCATCTCCGGGTGCTGGGGGAACCTTTCGGTGCTGGCATTAGCCATACGTTTTGCAGCTCAGGAATGGGTAGCCAGACAGGCCGTGGCTTGGTCCACAGTGGGGGCCAGACAGTGGTGGGACCAGACAGGGTCAGTTGGGTGCAGGTGAAGGACACTGCTCACGTCTACCCATGGCAGTGGAGGTGTGCACCTGTGGGGAGCACAGAATCACAGAACGGTTTGGGTTGAAGGGACCTTAAACCCCCCCTCAGTGCCACCCCCTGCCCTGGGCAGGGACACCTCCCACCAGCCCAGGTTGCTCCAAGCCCCCTCCAACCTGCCCTTGAACCCCTCCAGGGATGGGGCAGCCACAGCTTCTCTGGCCAACCTGGGCCAGGCTCTCACCACCCTCCCACCAAACAAGTTCTTCCCCACAGCTCAGCTCCATCTCCCCTCTTGCAGGGTCCAACCCTTCCCCCTCCTCCTAGGGCTCCCCTCCCTCATCCAGAGTCCCTCCCCAGCTTTCCTGGAGGCCCCCTTTTGAGGGACTGGAAGGGGCTCCAAGGTCTCCCCTTGAGGGACTGGAAGGGGCTCCAAGATCTCCCTGGAGCCTTCTCTTCTCCAGGCTGAACCCCCCAACTCTCTCAGCCTGTCCCCACAGCAGAGGGGCTCCAGCCCTCTGATCAGCAGCCCCTCTCCCCGCCGGCGGGATGCTGTGGGAAGGAGGACAGGGATCTTGGAGATGTTCAGAGTCTCCTCTCCCTGTAACACTTTGTCACTTGATTTTTCTGGCAAACCAGCAGCAAAGACAAGCGGTTGCCGTTTCGAGCCCGAGCAGTTATGGCGAGGCTGGAAACCCCCCGCTGTGGGCAGGGGG
The DNA here is from genome assembly GCF_001431845.1 of Calidris pugnax. Classification (NCBI taxonomy): domain Eukaryota; kingdom Metazoa; phylum Chordata; class Aves; order Charadriiformes; family Scolopacidae; genus Calidris; species Calidris pugnax. Next base: position 713,637 of record NW_015091670.1, on the reverse strand, counting down.
GTGGCTGGAGCACCGTGTCCTGGGGAGGAACACTTCTGCTTCGGCTCAATTCCTGCTCTGCTCTGCACAGGATGGGGAGTTCCTCTGCCAGACCCACCACCCCGGGGAGCAGGCTCTTATTTCCCCGTCCTTACGGGCTGGGCTCTGGCAGAGGTGGGCAGTGCAGCCCTTGGCTGGGAGCCTGGGCATTGGTGCCCGACCTGACGTGCATTCAGGCATTGGAATGGGCTGCCCAGGGAGGTGGTTGAGGCCCCATCCCTGGAGGTGTTCAAAAGCCGGGTTGATGTAGTGCTGGGCTTTGAGGTCCCTTCCAACCTAGAAGATTCTGTGATTCTGTGCTGAGCTCAACCTGGGCCAGATCTTCCTGCCTGAAGAAATGAAGCAGCTCTGGGACTGCTGTTCCCTCAGCCCCTGTGTGGTGGCTCCGGGTCGGCTCTGGGGGCTGAGCTGGCCGTGGGGGTTTCTTTGCAGGAAGCCCACTGTTTCTCCTGGACTCAGCAGTGGAAGACCCAGGAGATGTCCCCATCCCTGGGACGTGTCTGTAGAGCTCAGCATCGTCCCTGAGCATCCGCTGGACCCGTGTTCACACTCAGCCACATCCCTGTCCCCTCCCCTGGCCATGTCTTGGCTTCGTGGTTGTTCCTCCGAGCTTCCTGCTGTGATTTTATCCTCTCAGCGGGCAGGTCTTAATCTGTTAAGAGCTTTCTTGCTCCTGTAAGGCTTCCCTGTCTCCCCTTGCCCTCAAAATCAACCCTGAGTTATCATGGGTAATTATCATTATTATCTCATGATTTCATCTGCATTCTTCCGGGAGATGGGGAGTTTTAGGCTTGTGGAGACGGGGGAACTCCTCAGGTCACATGGAAACTCTTCTGGCCTTGTCCTCTGGTCTCCAGGCTCCACTTCCAGGGAGGTGCCTGGTTTGTCAGGATGGGCAGAGGTGGGTGGCCGGGCCCAGGATGGGACGTGCTCTGCTCCGCCGCCTGCCCCGGCCTCTGCTCCGTTGGTTTTGGGGTGAGGAGGAGAATTTTGTTTCCCGCTCATAAGAATTAGATTGAAGGGGGGTGATGGATGTGCTTCAGAGTGCCTGGAAGCTTCTCCCTTGGGCCTGGGATCAGTCATTCTGCTCGTCTGGAGCCCTGCAAAGGGAGGAGGCTGTTCCTGCTGCTGTTCTGGGATCCAGCGTGCCGGGCGAGCGCGGGCCGTGCCTTTTGGTTGCCCCGAGCGGAGAGCAGTCACTGTCTGTGGGATGGCTGGGGTGGAGCTGGGAAGAGCTGCTGCCCTGCCCGTCTCCAGGATCTCCAGAAACGCTGGTCCTGGTGCCAGGAGCTGGCCCAGAAACGCAGCCGGAGCCGAGTGGCATCGCTGGCTCTGATTTGGCAGCAGGACCAGGCTGGGAAGGCCCTCGGTGTGGTGACACCATCCTGCCCACGTGGCTCCGGCGGCCTCAGGAGCCACCTCTGCCTCCTCCGGGCCTTCGGGATGGTCTCTTGTGTGCGGAGGACGAGGGGGTTCGCAGGAGGAGGGGGTTTGTGTAGGATGAGGTGGGTTTGGGAGGTCATGGGCCCAGCCCCACCTGGTGCCGGTGGTGTCTGTAGGCAGCCAGGAGCTGCCGGGGACACGGTAATCCCGGTAATCTCCCTGGCAGGGCTCAGCGCCGGCTGGCACACCGGGGCTGGGATTCGCCGCCGTCTCCCCCCTCAGCTGCTCATTACAGCGGGATTAAAGGTGGTGAGCTGCCTGCTGCCCGAGCTGCGGGGGGCAGAGACCCCCAAAATGGGCAGTGGGAGTGCACGTCCCTCTCGGCCGTGTCCTGTCCCTGCATACATGGCCACCCTGACCCCGGGGACAGCGGGGCTCCTCTCCGGCGAGTCACTGTGCCCGGGCTGCAAAGCTGTGGGGACACGGGGCTGGTGTGGCTCTGTGGGACGGGGGCTGCTGCCCGGGGAGGGCTCTGCCAGCTTCTCAGAGCCGGGTTCCCTGAGGAACCGTGGATGGGGAAGCTGAGGCTGGAGGGGGAGCGTTAGTTCTCCATCCCAGAGCAGTCCGTCGGGGATGCTGTTCTCAGTTCTCCTTCCTCCTCGGGGCTGGGCTGCCTGCCCCACACTGGGAGGTTCCTGCAGGAACCGCGCTGCTTCGCTTCTCCTTACCCCCTACACGGGGAATCAGCCTCAAGTTGCACCAGGGGAGATTTAGGATGGATATGAGGAAAAATTCCTTCATGGAAAGGGTTGTCAAGCCTTGGCAGAGGCTGCCCAGGGCAGCGGTGGAGTCGCCATCCTTGGGGGGATTTAAAAGCTGGGCAGAGGTGGTGCTGAGGGCCATGGGTCAGTGGTGGGTTTGTCATTGTTGGGTTGATGGTTGGACTCGATGATTTGAAAGGTCCCTTCCAACCTGGGCAATTCTATGGTTCCTTAACCCTCCCAGATCTCTGCCCTGCTCCCTCCGTCCTGCCCGGGGCATCGCCCCCCACGGTGGGTGCTCCTTCACTGAGAGAGCTGGGGGGGCTCAGCCTGGAGAAGAGAAGGCTCCGGGGAGCCTTGGAGCCCCTTCCAGTCCCTCAAGGCGGGGGGCTCCAGGAGAGCTGGGGAGGGACTCTGGGTGAGGGAGGGGAGGTGCCTGGTGTCCCCACAGCTCCTGTGTGAGCTGGGCTCTGCCCGGCCATGGGGTCCTGGAGCCGGTTCGGGGGGGTCCCGCCGTGTCCCCCTGTCGCTGCCGGGCTGTGGGGGGGCTGGAGGAGCCGTCGGGGCAGCACGTGCTGTTTTTAGGCCTGGGGTAAATGCTGGTGGCGCGGCCCTGTAATTATCGGGCCGGGGTGCCAGCGGAGCTGGCTAATGGCTCCCCTGGGATGTAACTGGGATTTGGCAGCAGGTAAAAATAGAACAGGTTCCTCCCCAAAAGGCTTTTTTAGCAGCTGGATGTGGGGCCGTGGAGCCGTGCGTGGGCTGTGCTGTTTGCTCTGTGTGGGACGGCCGGGGATCACCGCGGCCTCGTGCCAGGAGAGGGAGGGAGGGATGCTGAGACCGGGGCAGGGAAAAGCAGCTCAGTCCCAGCGTCCTGACCCGCTGGGCTCCCTCCTTTCCATCCCTCCTTTCCATCCCTCCTTTCCATCCCTCCTTTCCATCCCTCCTTTCCATCCCTCCTTTCCATCCCTCCTTTCCATCCCTCCTTTCCATCCCTCCTTTCCATCCCTCCTTTCCATCCCTCCTTTCCATCCCTCCTTTCCATCCCTCCTTTCCATCCCTCCTTTCCATCCCTCCTTTCCATCCCTCCTTTCCATCCCTCCTTTCCATCCCTCCTTTCCATCCCTCCTTTCCATCCCTCCTTTCCATCCCTCCTTTCCATCCCTCCTTTCCATCCCTCCTTTCCATCCCTCCTTTCCATCCCTCCTTTCCATCCCTCCTTTCCATCCCTCCTTTCCATCCCTCCTTTCCAGCTCGGAGCCCCCGACGGGCGCTGGGTGTCCCCGCTCCCGGCAGGCTCTGAGCAGCAGCCTCCACCCTGGATGCAGCACCAGCCTCGGCCCCGGTGCCGTCCCCTGGGGCTCAGCAGGACATTATTCCTGTGGCACGTACAAAGTCAGGGCTGGTGCCGGGCTCATCCTGCGCTGTCAGACTGTCTCTGGCCAAGCCGGGGATGTGGTGGTGGCCGGCGGTGCCGCCTGCTGCTCGGCTGCACCCAAACACACCTCCCTTCCTCAGAACCCCCTGGGTGGCTCTGGGGGCATTTCAGACCCGGGGCTTTGTAACCTGTGAGATGTGGAACTAGATTGCACACGGTGAGGTCCCCTCTGGCGCTGTGACCCGCCGTGCCTTAAACACCGGTGTGTGCAGGACCGTGGGTGCTGGCACCGCGTCCGTCTCCACATCTTCTCGTTGCTCGGTCTGTGTTGGAGAGGAGACACGTTTTGGGCCCGTGTGAGTAACCTGCACCTGCAGCCCCTTCTCCAGACGGCAGCAGTCGGTCTGACACAGCCTTCTGTGGCCTATTTTGACTCTCATGCTGTTCCTGTATCGCAGCTGAAGCAGTGCTGCTGTGCCCCACACAGCCCCGCGCCGGGCCTCGGGCTGTGGTGTGGGGAGAGAAGGAAAGGGGGTGGATGGGGCGTCCTGTGCCCCCCGAGCAGCACTTGCAGCTCTGCTGAGCTCCTTCCCCAGCTACGTCTGCTCCACAGCCCCTGCAGACACTGCACTGCAGCCTCTGGGAGCATCACTGCACTGCAGCCTCTGTGAGCATCACACTGCACTGCACCCTCTGTGAGCATCACACTGCAGCATCTGTGTGCATCGTGCTGCACTGCACCCTCTGTGAGCATCACACTGCACTGCAGCCCCTGTGAGCATCACTGCACTGCAGCCTCTGTGAGCATCACACTGCACTGCACCCTCTGTGAGCATCACACTGCAGCATCTGTGTGCATCGTGCTGCACTGCACCCTCTGTGAGCATCACACTGCACTGCAGCCCCTGTGAGCATCACTGCACTGCAGCCCCTGTGAGCATCACTGCACTGCAGCCCCTGTGAGCATCACTGCACTGCAGCCCCTGTGAGCATCACACTGCACTGCAGCATCTTTGAGCATCACTGCACTGCAGCCCCTGTGAGCATCACACTGTACTGCAGCATCTTTGAGCATCACTGCACTGCAGCCCCTGTGAGCATCACACTCCACTGCAGCCCCTGTGAGCATCACTGCACTGCAGCCCCTGTGAGCATCACTGCACTGCAGCCCCTGTGAGCATCACTGCACTGCAGCTTCTGTGAGCATCACACTGCAGCCTCTGATTGCACTGCAGCCCCTGTGAGCATCGCACTGCACTGCAGCCCCTGTGAGCATCGCACTGCACCGCACCCTCTCTGGGATGAGGAAGTTGGGTGAAAAAGGACAATTAAAGTGATGCTGGCACCTTTTGCTTCCTCTTTCTGGGTTCACGCTGCCCTGCGCTGGGCGAGGGCACGGATCCAACTGACTGCTGCGCTGAGAAGGCTCCTTAGTGGATTTCCTAAAGACCCCCATTTAGAGTGGGTATAGTTTTTGAGCAGATGCTGCCTCGCCTGTGACACGAGTGTCCTGCCCCACAGCTGTCCTTTGGGTCCGTGCCTGCCTCGAGGGGCAGGGGGGGGAGCAGCCCCGCTTGGAGGTGGATTCTGGAGCGTTTGATCGGCAGCACGGGTAAATCATGACGTTTGTGTGCCCCAAATATCAGCTGTTCTGCACCCAAAGTACTGACTGTGGAAAACATTGGAGAAATGTCTCCCCACGTCCCTGTGCCCCCCTGGCTGAGGTCAGACCTCCACGCTGCTCCAAGCCCTCCTTCCACCTGGAACATCCGTACGGCCGTGCTGGAGGGCACCCAAAGCAGCCACACACCCTGTGCCCGGGGTTTGTTGGAGACCCACAAACGTGCTCATTGTCAAGGAAAAGGAACTTCTGAACCTGTCCCTGGTGGTATCACACAGCCCCAGAGCTGGAGGAGCACCGGGGTGTTTGGGACAACCTTCAAATGCCTGGTGACAGTTGTGGGACATCGAGAACCATGATTTGTGTTTGTTTTCCATTTTTTTGGACGAGTGACCCTGAATTTATAAGATGCTGGATGTTGGGTGGTCTCGCCGTTGGGAGAGCGTTACTGTTTCCACCCCAGTAGGGCCATGGGGAGCTATAACTACCTGAAGGGGGGCGTAGAGAAGCGGGGGTCGGTCTCATCTCCCAAGTCCCAGGAGACAGGACAAGGGGAAATGGCCCCAAGTTGTGCCAGGGGAGGTTTAGATTGGATATTAGGAAAAATTTCTTCATGGAAAGGGTTATCCAGCATTGGGATGGGCTGCCCAGGGAAGGGGTTGAGGCACCATCCCTGGAGGTGTTCAAAAGACAGGTTGACATGATCCTCAGGAACATGGTTTAGTGATTTTTTTATTGCTTATTTCTTATTTATTTTTTTGTCAGAGTTGGGTTGATGGTTGGACTAGATGATCTTTAAGGTCCCTTCCAACCTAGGCAATTCTATGATTCTGTGATTCTATGAGTGTCAGAACGGGGTGGTTTGGGCCAGGAAGTGTTCCCTGTTGCCCCCCATTGAGGAGAGCGAGTCCCCCCCAGGCCCCTCGGCTGCTGCCCCTACCCCTTCCTGAGGGGTGTTACAGACACCGGGGGCTGGGGAGGTCCCGAGGGGGGGATTCCCTGCACAGCACAGGCCCGGGGCTGGGATACAGCTTCGTCTGGCTTCTTGGCAAATGGGATTCTCCAGAAATGTTCGCTGAAACGGTGGTTTTCCAGCTGTGGATTGTAGGGATTTGGGAGTTCTGTTGGAAATCTGAGCAGCCAGCGCAGTGTCAGCCGGGAAAGCGGCTCCCGGCGAGGCTGGGGTGAGGGGAGCCTTGCAGCATTCCTGGGAACGGGATGGGGAGGGGTGGGCCTTCCAGCCCCTAAAGAGGGGGCTCCAGGAAAGCTGGGGAGGGACTCTGGATGAGGGAGGGGAGCCCTAGGAGGAGGGGGAAGGGTTGGACCCTGCAAGAGGGGAGATGGAGCTGAGCTGTGGGGAAGAACTTGTTTGGTGGGAGGGTGGTGAGAGCCTGGCCCAGGTTGGGCAGAGAAGCTGTGGCTGCCCCATCCCTGGAGGGGTTCAAGGGCAGGTTGGAGGGGGCTTGGAGCAACGTGGTGTGGTGGGAGGTGTCCCTGCCCAGGGCAGGGGGTGGCACTGGGGGGGCTTTAAGGTCCCTTTGAGCTTTAGGGTTCCTTCAACCCAAGCTGTTCTGTGATCCAATGATTTTACAGCACGTTTGTGCCTTAAAGCAGTTCCTGGGCTGTGGTGGCTTGGACTGTTCTTGTGATGGGCTCCTCCAAAGGGACCTGGGGGTCTGGGCAGGGCAGGGAAGAGCCTTGGAGGCCAAGGTGCTCTGTTTGTGGGGTTTGGGGCAAGCTGGGAGCCCCGTGTTTGCGTGGAGGTTTGGCTCATCGTGTCAAGCCCGAGGTATTTGTGCAGGGCTTCCTGCTGGGCGCTGGCAGGAGCATTTCCAGAAATGGCCATGGGTGAACAAGTGGCAGGCAGCTGGAGAACGCTTATCTCTGTCTCCCTGCCAGGAACCCTCGGGCCCCGAGCAGCACTTCCCTGGGACCAGCTCTCGGAAACAGACGCTTTTTTTTTTTTTGCTTTTTTTTTTTTTGTTTAATTACTTCCTCTTCTGCCTTAATGTTTCTAAAGATAAATAGAGCTCTCCTCTTGGCGCCTGCCCAAGGAACAGTAAAGCTTCACAAAGGAGCGAGGCTCCATATCAGCATGTGCCGTGCCGGGGCTCCCGCTCTGCGGTTTGTTGTGTCGAGGGCAGTAAATCTTCCTCTCCAGCTCCCTGCCCGGGGTGATTCATTCCCTCAATCTGCCGAGGTGGTTCCTCCTCCGCCGGACCGGTCTCGGATCTCGGGATCTCGGATCTCAGGATCTTTCCCAACCCCTTCAGCAGGACCTCGCAGGTCCCGGTGCTGCCCCGGGAGCGGGTCCAGTCCCCCCGCCACCGGCTGGGGGAGGTGGGGTGTCTCCCCGACACCTCTCACCCTTAATTTGGGAGTGAGTAAGGAGAGGTTTGAGGAGGGTAATGACAGCTCGGGGATGGGAGCAAGGGATGGTGTGAAAATAGACGGGGGGAAGAGCCGTGTCAGGGAGAACAACGGCGTCCAGTTCTTCAAGGCTTTAATTTTAGCTCGTCTCTAAGCGTCTGGCAGCGGAGCGGCTCCTCCAGCAGCAGCTCCACGAGTGGTGACCAGGGTGGAGGTGCTGTGCTGGGGAGGCAGGAGAAGACCCTCCTCTCCCCGTGCCCTTCCCTCTGGCTCCTCCCGAGGATGCTCCGTCCGGGAGTGACCCGGGAAGGGGGTGCTTTTCTTGGGAGGAGCTTCCCCGGCCCCGGGCTGGCGGTGTCTCGGTGGGACTCACACGGAGACACTTCGCTTCCTCACCCGGTTCTGCCTTCGGACCCGGCCCAAACTGTTTGTCCTCCTGATCGTTATCAGCTGGTGTTTACAGAGAGTCAACCACGTCCTCAAACATCACCAGGGCAATCGTTAAACACAGAATGAGTTCATTTTTTCCCTAATTAATTTTTTTTCCCTTTTTTTTTTTTTTAAATATACCCAGGGCGGGAATTGGCATTACGGGTACCGCTTGGTCTCTTCCTAGAGACTTTTGCCTTAAATGCCGCCAAAAAGAAGTTTGTAGGAGCTGAAAGTTTGTGTCGTCCTGCTCTGTCCCGTCCTTCTGTGTCTGGTTGGGATCTGTCCCCGCACGGCGTGGAGGGGCTGGAGGGGACAGGGACAGGCCACCAAGTGCCACTTGGTGTAGGGGTGGCAGCAGGAGTGTCCTCTGCTGCTGGTGGTGAGTGGCACGGCTGGATGGCACCCCACGGTGCTGGCCGGGGGGAGCAATGCTCGTGGCCAGGGTGTGGGGACAATTTGGGGCGGGTGGGCTTTCCCCAGGGGAGGGCTGGGGACGGTGGCAGACGTGGGGCTGCCGCGGTGGCCGGCCCCGGCCCCGCACACAGCCCTTTTGTTTTCCTCCATAGAAAAGCCATTCTTGGTGCTCCCCTCGCCAGCCCGTAAGGAGGGGACAGTGCTGCCATTGTCCTCCCCGCAGACACTGCCCTGTTGTTCTGGGGCGGCCGTGCCCGCCGGTGCGGTGGCTTCGGTGGGACGGGGGGAGGATGCTCCCTGGGATGAGGGGGGCTTTGCTGGGCTCCCTTCCCAGTCCCTGTTTCTGCTGCCTTCTCCCTGTTAGAAATCCCCCACAGCATCTCCTCGTGCTCCGGGAAGGAGGAGCTGGTGCCCGTGGGCTGGAATATCCCAGCTCCTCTGCTTCTGCAGGTGTTGGCTCCCAGTTAATGGGAGTGCGGAGTGGTGGTGCTTCCAGTCCCTCAAGGGGGGGGCTCCAGGAAAGCTGGGGAGGGACTCTGGATGAGGGAGGGGAGCCCTAGGAGGAGGGGGAAGGGTTGGACCCTGCAAGAGGGGAGATGGAGCTGAGCTGTGGGGAAGAACTTGTTTGGTGGGAGGGTGGTGAGAGCCTGGCCCAGGTTGGGCAGAGAAGCTGTGGCTGCCCCATCCCTGGAGGGGTTCAAGGGCAGGTTGGAGGGGGCTTGGAGCAACGTGGTGTGGTGGGAGGTGTCCCTGCCCAGGGCAGGGGGTGGCACTTGATGATCTTTGAGGTCCCTTCCCACTCAAACCACTCTATGATTCTATGAACATAGAAGCCTGGATGTGAAGATCTTCCAACCAGGGAAGATTTCAGAGGGGCTTCTCTCTTCCTGAGGATGAAAGCGATGAGGAGGAGAAGGGGTTTCTCTGGAGCTGGCCCCTGGAACTGCTGTGTCGGGGTGAGGTGTGATGGGCAGGGCAGGGAGGAGTGACCCAGCTGTGACTTGGCCTCAGATGGTTCTATCCGAAAGTGAAACGGCAGGGGTGGATGGTAGAGTGAAAAAGAAAATGGTATTTCCTGCTTGGCGTGCTCCAGAGGGGAACGGTGCAGCTCTGAGGGCTCAGGGGGAGCCTCCGACCTGTGGGCAAGTGTCTGTCCCCATGAGGATGGGTGTCCCCTGGCCAGGAGATGTCCCCCAGCAGCCGTGGTGGCTGCAGCTTTTCTCCTGCTCGTCTTGGGAGAGCTGGGAGTTGCCGTCTGACCCTCAGTGTGGGCTCTTCCCCTTTCCTTTTCAAGCTGTTGAATTATTTTTCCCTACAGAGTGAATTCCCTCAGAGAGAGGAGGCGGGGGGGAGGTTTGGGGAAAGGGGACATTGCTCTTGGTGATGCAGGAGGTTGTCACCGGCGGGTCGGTGGCTCTGGGGGCAGGGGACAGGAGTGAGGTGGCTGCAGCACAGCTCCCCTGTCGTCACCATGTGTTTCCTGGTCAAACCATGGTGTCTGCAGCTCGGTCCCACCACAAACCATCTCCCTGCCCAGCCTGAGGCACATCCTCCTGTTGCTGGCTGTGTCCCGGGGACCGTCCTTGCCCACCGGAGCTCCTCAGAGTTCACAGCCAGGGGCTGCTCAAGCTCCTGCTCCGGGCAGAGCTTTCCCCTTTGTCGGGAGATGTGAGCCCCTTCCTGCCCGTGCCATCTGCTGCCGGAGGGGGTCTGGCCTGGGGTCAGCCCTGGTGGGCCATGGTGAGGACCTGCTGCTGCCCATCACCCTGGGAAGCTGCGGAGGGGGAGCCCGGAGCCTGCCAGAGCCTCCTGGGGCTGGATCTGCTCATCCCTGTCCTCCCAGCATGATCCCACGAGCCCCTGGCCCCAGCAGCTGGACATGGTGGGTTTGGTTTTTAATCCCAGCCCTCCTGGGTAGTCAGGTGCTGGTGTGGGTTAAATTAGGCCAGGGAAGTGGTGGAGAGGGCAGAGCAAAGGGCTGCCAAGATGGTGAGGGGACTAGAGCATCTCTGTGCTGAGGAAAGGCTGAGGGACTTGGGTGTGTTTAGTGTGGAGAAGAGCAGAGGGAGGGGGGATGTGCTCAAGGCCTGGCAATCCTTCCAGGGTGGGTGTCAGGAGGATGGGGCCAGGCTTTTCCCAGTGGTGCCCAGGGCCAGGCCAAGAGGGAACGGGCACCAACTGGAGCAGGGGAAGCTCCATGGGAACCCCATGAGGAGGCCGTTGTTTGGTGTGAGGGTGGCAGAGGCCTGGCAGAGGCTGCCCAGAGAGGTGGTGGAGTCTCCTTCTCTGGAGACATTGCAACCCCCCTGGAGACGTTGCTGTGGGAGCTGCTGTGGGTGCCCCTGCTCTGGCAGGGGGTTGGCCTGGGTGCTCTCCAGAGGTCCCTGCCAACCCCACACCATTCTGTGAAATCCAGCCTGGGTGTTTTACCTCAGAATCCCTTGCATGGGGCTCTTCCAGGAGCATGTCCTGGGTTTCTCGCCGTCCCTGGGCGATGCTGTGTCTCTGGCAGCCCCACTCCCAGCCCTGGCTCTGCAGGACCCAGGTTACTCACACCGGTTGATGCAAGAGCTCCTGCTTCTTGCGGGGCCGTTGCCCAACCACCCTCGGACACCGCTGGCGGCTCTGCCGGGGTTACGTGGGTCCCTGCTCACTCCCGGAGCTCCGCCAGCTCCCTCCTCCGGGGCCGGTGCCTGGTTTCATCCCACGGAGCGGGCTTCGGGCACGATTTTGGGCAGGTTGCATCACTCACCGCAGAGCTCAGGGCTCGTGGCAGGAGCCTCAGGTCCCCTTTCAGGCAGCGTGTTGTGGCTTCGTGCCATGTGGGTTAATTCTGCTTCGCAGGAGGCCACCTCGGTGGCTCTGGTCGCTGCTTTGTGGCGCAAAGCATTTTATAAGGGTTTTAAACAGCTGAACTTATAAAATAATTTCTTCGGGAATAATCAGATTTCTTTGAGAATAATCTTTGGGATAGGGAGCAGCTCTCAGAGGGCTCTGCTGAGGGCACTTCAAAGCAGTGCAGAAGCTGAGGTCCATCTCCCTGTGGTGGCAGGTTTCCCTGTTTGCAGTGTGTCCCCCCGTTGTGTCCCAGCAGAGCCAGGCCCCCCCCGTCTCCGGGGGAGCAGGAAGGCTGGAGCACCCCCTCCCTCATGTGTTGAGGCTGTGGGAGCTCGGTGTTCTATCCCCTGCCTTACATCAGAGCCAGTTTTTGGGGTTTGGGGGCGTGGGAGTCGTGCCTGAGCCTGCAGGAGAGCCCATTTCTGACCCTACTGGTTGTACCGCCCCGCGGGGGGAACACCCTCCCCGGCCCCCAGCCGCCGGGAGGTACGAGTGCTGGGAAAGGGCTCCTTCCAAACAAGGTCCTTGGCCTAAAAAAACACCTGAAAATGCACTTCTCCTGCATCTCTCCTCACTCCGGCATCGCAGGAGGCCGCGCAGAGAAGGTCCAGCTCCCGCAGTGGCCGGAGAAGGTGCTGCAGGGTTGGGTTCCTCAGGGTTGGCCAGACCCTGCGGGCACAGACGGGGTGGGTGACCAGGACTGTGACACCTTTCCTCTGGCTGCTCTGCAAAGCTGGCCAGGGAAGGTGGACACCTCTCTGAGGGGGACTGGAGGAACTCTGGAAACATGGGTTGGGGTCCCAGGAGGTGGATTGGAGACACTCTGGAAACGTGGGTTGGGATCCTGGGAGATGGACTGGAAATACTCTGGAAACATGGGTTGGGGTCCCAGGAGGTGGATTGGAGACACTCTGGAAACGTGGGTTGGGGTCCCTGGAGATGGCTCCTGGCTTGGTCTTTCTGCAGGACGTTCAGTCCGAGCTCCTGGTGTCTCTGAGCAGACACGGAGCGAGGGGAGCGGGGGGGGGCTCTGCCTTGGCCGTGACCCCACGGGAGCGGGAAGCGGCCGTTCCCGGAGCGTCCCGGCGTGCCAGCCCCCGCCGCCCGGGGGTTAAGGTCAGCTGGTCGTGTTGTGTCAGCTGAGCGCTTAACTTTTTTTGCTTATTTAGAATTTCCTGTATTATGATAACATCTCATAAACTTCCAAATATAGCTCCAGGCTCGTTAGGACGGTAACAGGCTGCCCCGACCAGGTGTCACCGTGAGTCGTGCCGGCCTTTTCGCCGCGCGGCGGCAGGAAGGAAGGCGGTGAAGCCAGGCAGCTGCGCTGGTGCCCGTGTCCGCAGGCGCACACACACACACACACACACACACACGTGCTTTCCTTTCCCAGGCAGCTGGGCCGGGGAGGGCAGGGGAATCGGTGGGGCTGGTCCTGCTCCTGCTCCCCACCACAGGAAGGGCCGCGCTGATGGAACGGCCTGATACGGCCCCGAGCGGCTCCGACGCTGCGTGTGTGATGATGGGAAGTAGGAAAGCAAGGATCAGGCCGGCCAAGGAGGAGCTGAGGAGGGCACCTGGTGGCCCAGCTGGCCAGAATCCCTGCATCAGGCTGCCGGCTGATGCCAGCCGCAAAAATCAGGATGTTCCCAGCCCACAGAATGATAAAAAACACGGTGGCTTTGAGAAAACCCAGGGGGTCGAGTTTCCGCTTGTTCTGACGCCGCCTGGAGTGAGTTTCATGTTGGCATTGAGGATGCTCTTGTACCTCTGTCCCTTGCCACCAAGGGAGTGCGAGTGAGGACACGTGGGCACAGAATCACATGGGGTTGGCAGGGACCTCTGGAGATCGTCTAGGGCAACCCCCTGCCAGAGCAGGTCCACCCAGAGCAGGTCTCACAGGAACATCTCCAGAGGGTTGGAATGTCTCCAGAGAAGGAGACTCCACCACCTCTCTGGGCAGCCTCTGCCAGGCCTCTGCCACCCTCACACCAAACAACGGCCTCCTCATGGTGTTCCCATGGAGCTTCCCCTGCTCCAGTTGGTGCCCGTTCCCTCTTGGCCTGGCCCTGGGCACCACTGGGAAAAGCCTGGCCCCATCCTCCTGACACCCACCCTGGAAGGATTGCCAGGCCTTGAGCAGATCCCCCCTCCCTCTGCTCTTCTCCACACTAAACACACCCAAGTCCCTCAGCCTTTCCTCAGCACAGAGATGCTCTAGTCCCCTCACCATCTTGGCAGCCCTTTGCTCTGCCCTCTCCACCACTTCCCTGTCCTTCTGGAACTGGGGAGCCCAGCACTGGTCCCAGTGCTCCAGCTGGGGAAGCTGCTGGAGAAGCCGTGGTGGAGGGTACGGGACTGTTGGGGGGCTGCAAGCCTGGCCTGTGGGTCTAAAAAGGGTTTTTCCTGCCTGTGAAGCCTGAGCCGGGTCGTTTGTCCCGGGAGGAGACAGGTCTTAACGCGTTCGGCCGGAGCACCCTGCGTGTGGGACCTGGCTGGGGGGGGCAGTGGTGTTTGAGCACAGAGGGGGGGAAATTGGGTTAACCTGGCGCTTGATGCTATTTTCTGCACAGCTTGGCCCTGACCTTTCCGTTTTGGTCCTCAGACTCTAAGTGGTATCTTTTCTGGTGCCTTGTTCTGCTAAATGGAGCTGTGGTGAGCGGCTGGTGGCGAGTGCAGCCCAGAATAGTCCTTTGGTGGTGCACGGCTCCTGGCGAGGCTCCTCCTGCTGCTCTGGCCCCGTCGGAGGTCCCAGGGCCAAAATCCAGCCGTGCCAGAGGGATGCTCATGCTCCCAAAGCCAGAAGGTGTTACTGGGGGGGACAGGAGATGTAGGCGTCCCCTGGGACCACGCAGGGGATGCAGTAACCCCCCCACAGCTCAGCGGGGACTGGGCTGGTCCCGCGTGGCCGGGCTGCCTGCCTTCTTTGCTGTATCTCACTGGTGGCAGGAGAAAATCCTTCCCTGGGTTCCCAATTCCCAGAGTCCAGCTCAATCCACCAGAGCAGGGTTTTACCCCGAGCAGCTTCGTCGCTGAAAGGCCGTGGCCGGCGTCGAAGCGCTGCTGGGAGGGAAGAAGGAAGCCTTGAAGGAGTTTTAAGGAGAAGCAGTAGGAGCTGCCCGAGTTTCAGCGGTGCTTTAGCCATTGCTTGAAGCTGTCCCGAGAGCTGGTGGCCACCAGAAGAGCTGGCCCGCTCGCCGCCGTGCCCGTTTCTGTGGCCTGGCCAGCGGGATCGGGGCACGGTGTGGGTGAAAAGCAGGTTGTTATTTGGGCAGGCGTGGGTGGGAGCGCTCCCCCAGCCGCGGGGCAGGCTCCAGGTGCCATAAAGCCACCGGGAAACGGCAGCTCCGAAAGCAGAACCCAGCAGAACGATGCCATTGTTCGGGGAAAATGTCAAGCCCCGGGTTGTAGATAAGGAGCCGGGAATTGCGGTTCCAGACCTGCCTGTGGGAGCTGGCGTTGGCGACACGAGGAAGGAAACTGCAGCTCGGCCGGAGATCGGCCACGAGTCTGCTTCGCCTCTTACGCACCCTCAGATAAGGAGCCTGAGGGCTGTTTGCTCAGGGCTCCATTAAAATCAGGGCTTTTCCCCGCGGAAGGGGCCGTGGGGCCGTGTGTGTGGAAGGGGCCGGGGTCTCCTCCCTGGTGTCCGTGGGGGGCTGCGGCGGTGCCGGGGTGTCCCGGGGCTTTGGTACCCGCTGCCGGTCTCTAACCCCGCTCTGGTCTCCGCAGGGAGCGCGGATGGACAGGGACAGATTCTCCAGCGCTTCCCGGAGAAGGACTGGGAGGACAACCCCTTTCCCCAGGGCATCGAGCTGGTGAGTGTGCTGTCCCTCGGGATGGTGAGTGTGCTGTCCCTCGGGACGGGGGAGCGCGGCCGGCACGCGGTGGAGGTGACACCGTGGGGCTTGTGACACCGTGACACTGCGTGCCCACACCTCACTGGGTCTGACCCCAGCAGAGAGGGGTTCCCACCCACCCCCCGACACATCTCCAGCCCTGGAAAACCATGGGATCCAGCATGCTGGCTCCCAGCCCGGAGCCATCCCCGCTGCCTGCCCTGCCTGGGGCTGCCTCCTCTCCTGGCCGCTCTGCTCCCGCTCCTCCTCCAGCCGCTCGGGATGCTGGAATGTTTCCTGGAGCAGCCGCAGGGATGCACGTCAGTATGAATAGCCCCATTGGCCATCGTCGGGCCTCTCCCAAGCTCTCCACCGAGCAAACCTCTCCCCTCCTCGGGCCAGCGGGGCCAGCTCAGCCTCCAGCGGGCTACTGGCCCTGCCTCCCCTCCCCAGCCCTCCCTCCGGGCACGTTCTCCTGCTGCTGCCAGTCCTTTGAGGTTGCCGTCCCTGCCGGGTCATACCCATAGAGGGACACACCCAGCCTAATTTGGCACTGCGTGGGTTCTTCACAAACCAGCTTTCAACTAATCAAGGATAATGGGATTGTTCTCCTCGGTTGCTAAATTTGACTGGGAGTTCTCGGAGCCTCCCCTGCTGCCTCCCTGCTGCCTCGGAGCTCTGGAGGAGAGGAGCTGGTGCTCCGCTGCCAGCCGAAGCCTGTGGGTTGGGCTGTGGTTCTCCAGACCCTTTGCACCCCTAAACTGAGCCCCCCTCTACGCTGCTCTCCTCCTCCCCACTCCAGTTCTTCCCTGTTTCCAACTGGAGCACACTGGAGTGCAAAACCTGGAGAGGTACGAGGCTTCAGAGGTTCCTTCACTGCCTTGTGAGCCTCATGGTGCTGGGACTGTCCTCACCTCCCTCCTGAGTCACCGGCCAGAGACCCTCGTGGGGAGTCCAAGGGCAGGGTCCTGTCCCTGGGTGGGGGCAGCCCCCGGGCCCAGCCCAGGCTGGGGATGGAGGGATGGGGAGCAGCCCTGCCCAGAAGGGCTTGGGGGGGACACGGAGCTGTTGGAGGGGGCCAGAGGAGGCCACGGAGATGCTGGGAGGGCTGGAGCCCCTCTGCTGGGAGGGGGGGCTGAGAGAGTTGGGGGGTTCAGCCTGGAGAAGAGAAGGCTCCAGGGAGACCTTGGAGCCCCTTCCAGTCCCTCAAGGGGGGGGCTCCAGGAAAGCTGGGGAGGGACTCTGGATGAGGGAGGGGAGCCCTAGGAGGAGGGGGAAGGGTTGGACCCTGCAAGAGGGGAGATGGAGCTGAGCTGTGGGGAAGAACTTGTTTGGTGGGAGGGTGGGGAGAGCCTGGCCCAGGGTGGCCAGAGAAGCTGTGGCTGCCCCAGCCCTGGAGGGGTTCAAGGGCAGGGTGGAGGGGGCTTGGAGCAACGTGGTGTGGTGGGAGGTGTCCCTGCCCAGGGCAGGGGGCGGCACTGGGGGGGCTTTAAGCGCCCTTCAACCCAAACCATTCTATGATTCTAGGACTTGATGAATGGTTAGAGTAGGGTAGATGGTTGGACTCGATGATCCCAAGGGTCTCTTCCAACCTGAATGATTCTAGGACTTGACGATGGGCATTTGTGCATCTCTGATGAGGGGACTCGTTTTGGCCGGGGACCCCCTGGAGCAGAGGGTGTCAGACCTGGACACATCTCTCATCCCCGGCCTCGTCCCTCTGCCCTGTCCTGGCCACTTGGCTTCAGCAGTTACCTCTGTGGCCACCAAGTCGTGCCGCGTGGCTGGTTCCCGGGGTCGGTGGCGGTGACCAGCTCCTCTCCCCATCGCGTGCTCGCCCCAACTCCAGCGCAATTTTGGAATTTTACGTGCTATTTTGTCTGAGGCAAAAGTATATATTATTTTTTCTGGTTAGTGTTTCCTGCTTGTCTGCAGGGGACTTGGGAACGGTCCCAAGAAAGAGGAAAGCTGCTTTTTTTCCCCAAGGGTCAAACTGTCCAGCCAAAAAATCCCTGGAATTTAAACAATTGGAGCCCCGTCCTGTTGGGAGCCGAGGGTGGCTCCGAGGCTTCCCACAAGCCCTGGGTGACCCGCACGTAGGGCTGAAGCCAGGGCAGCTTCCGAAAAGTGGAGGGAGCCCACCCGGGGGTGCGGGGTCGTACCTTGCGTTGCAGCCGTTGCCGTGGTGCTTTTCAACAGCTTTTTTGGGGAGAAGGTTTTTGGGGGTGTGTGGGGAGGGGGGAGGAATTTGTAGCTTCTGCCCTTGCGCTGCCTGACAGCATTTCCAAACAAACCCATCTCCTATTAATGGCTGGGAGTTCCTCTGGAGAGAGGCACGGGATCATGGAATCATGTGGGGTTGGAAGGGACCTCTGGGGATCATCAAGTCCAACCCCAACATGGGAGTGGGTCTACCCAGAGCAGGTTGCACAGGATCTTGTCCAGGCGGTTTTTGAATGTCTCCAGAGAAGGAGACTCCACCACCTCTCTGGGCAGCCTCTGCCAGGGCTCTGCCACCCTCACAGGAAAGAAGTTCCTCCTCGTGTTTAGGTGGAACTTCTTATACTCCTGTAGCTTTCCAGGGTGGAAAGAAATTATCAAGGAGATGTCTTGGGGCATCATCGTGTAGCCATAGGAGGAGGGGGAAGGATTTGACACTGAAAGAGGGGAGATTTAGGTGAGATCTTGGGAGGAAATCCTTCCCCCAGAGGGTGGTGAGAGCCTGGCCCAGGTTGGGCAGAGAAGCTGTGGCTGCCCCATCCCTGGAGGGGTTCAAGGGCAGGGTGGAGGGGGCTTGGAGCAACCTGGTGTGGTGGGAGGGGTCCCTGCCCAGGGCAGGGGGGGGCACTGGGGGGGCTTTGAGCTCCCTTCCCACCCAAACCAGTCTGTGATTCTACAAACATGGGCTAGATCCTTGCAAAAGGGATCCTGAGAAGGGTGGGAAAGGCCGGAGCTGTGATGGTGGAAGCCCTGAAGGTGCTAAAGCAGCCTGGGCCGTGCAGGGCGGTGGGAAGCAGGGCTGGCTGGACAGACACACGCACACACTGTCACGAGAGGGTGGTTTTATTGCTCAAACTGCTGCAGGCAGTGTCTGCAGAGCCCGGCACACAGCTCGGCCTTCCCGGGGGGGTTTCCCAGACAAACCAAGGGCTGTTGCTCCAGGAAGGCCTAGGTGCAGCCGGGCTGGGGCATCCGCCAGCGCCGGGCTGGGGGGGCTGCAGTTCATCCCCCAGCTCAGCTACTTCCATCAACACCACCTTCCTGGAAGGTTGGAGACTTTATTATCTTCTGGATGTCTGCAGCTCACTCTGGTTCTCCGAGGAGCCCCATCAGCATGTCCCATGTTTGGTGTCACCCAAGGGCAGAGCACTGGGAGCGTTGGGTTTGCCCACGCCATGGGGAAGCGAGTGTGGGGTGAGTGTCCCGCCCAGCATGGATCTGAGTTGGGGAAAGGCACAGGTGAAGGGCTCACCTCTTGCAGATCCACGGAGGTCTTCAGTTCTGCTTTGTCTTCCTTTAACTGCGACACCGTCGGTGTTGTGGAGCACCACGGTACCACCATCGGCCACCATCAGGCTGCTGCTGGAGGACACTTGTTCTAGTCACCAGCCAACCTCCACCCATCTGCACCCGTGGTAGAATCCCCATCCCTGGAGGGATTTCAAAGCCGGGCAGACGTGGTGCTGAGGGACATGGGGCAGTGGTGGGTTTGGCAGTGCTGGGTTGGTGGTTGGACTCCATGATCTGAAAGGTCCCTTCCAACCTGGACAATTCTATGATTCTATCATCTTTCATGGAGGATGTTTGTCCTTTTGAGAGGATCTGGCTTGAAACAAGGCAGTGGTTGGGGAGGTCAGACATCTCTGTCCCTGGTGCTTTACGTGGCTGCTTTATGTAGAGTTTTGCAGGATAGATTGCCTGAGGAGCATTGGGCGCAGTCAAACTGGGCTGCGAGTGACACCAGGGCACAGCCAGGGCATAGCCTGTACCCCAGTGATGTGACCCCATCCAGGGTGTCACCTGCTGTGGCTTGAAGTGACCCGTTGCTCTCAGCAATGCAGTTTTTAGGAAGCTGACTTGCTATCCCATGGCTTGGGAAGGGCCCCAGGGTGGCTTGGTGCCTGGAGCTCAGGTGGGTCCCTCCCGTGGTGGGACCGAGGGCTCTGGTGGCCCTCACTGAGCTCTCATGTCAGGGGCAGAAGGTGGTGGAGCCGTTCCTTGGCCTGAGTAGGTGACACCCCAAGTGAAGAGGCTGAAGTGTGTTCACGTTGGTCTCACACCACCGTTTCCCTGTGCCCGTTCAGCGGTGGCATCATTCCCTCTGGAATGGGCTGTGGCTCCTTGGCTCTGGAGATGGCACGGCTGGGGAGCAGAGCCTGTGCCCACCAGTGGTGGTGGTGGTGATGCCCATGTCTTCCCAGGGTCCCCTAGTAGAGGAACAGCCCAGGAGATCCCAGCTTCCATTTCTGAGGCCTCTGGATGAGCACACTTTGACCCCCAACATCTCGTGCCTTCCTGCCTCCTCTGGGAAGGTTTGATGCCATGGCCAGGGAGCGTGTCCCTTGGCACCAGGATGTGGTGGTCGGGAAGTGCTGGTGGGACCCAGCAGCAGAGTCCTCCGGGGCAGCAGCTCTGTGTGCTTCCCCCTCCTCGTTTCTGCATCCTCTGGGAGGTGTTTGCACGGAGCTGTGACCTACGAGCATGCACGGACATGGACATGGAGTGGGAAGGTGGGCACGGGCAGCTGGAAAACTTCACCAGGTTGGAAACGGCTTCGATTTGCAAGGGTTAGAATCATAGACTCATTCAGGTTGGAAAAGACCCTTGGGATCATTGAGTCCAACCATCAACCCCACTCTACAAAGTCCTCCCCTACACCATATCCCCCAACACCGCATCTGAACGACTCTTAAACACACTCAGGGATGGTGACTCAACCCTCTCCCTGGGCAGCCTGTTCCAGTCTCTGACCACTCTTGCTGTGAAAAACTCTTTCCTCATGTTCAGTCTAAACCTGTCCTGTTGGAGCTTGAAGCCGTTCCCTCTTGTTCTGTCACTAATTACTTGTGAGAAGAGACCAGCACCAGCCTCTCAACAACGTTCTTTCACGTAGTTGTAGAGAGTGATGAGGTCTCCCCTCAGCCTCCTCTTCCTCAAACAGTCACAGCTCCTTCAATCGCTCTTCGTACGATTTGTTCTCCAGGCCCCTCACCAGCTTCGTTGCCCTCCTCTGCACCCTCCAGATCTCTCTTGTGTTGAGGTGCTCAAAACTGGACACAACACTCGAGGTGTGGCCTCCCCAGGGCTGAGTACGGGGGGACTTTTGGGCTGGAGCAGTGATTTCTGCAGCTTTGTGTCCTGTCAGCCCTTTCTGGCCTCGTTGCCGCCTTATTCCCATCCTCGTCCTCGGGGTGAGTCGGGCCACGGCCTCACAACGAGCCGAGCTTTCCCGCTCCAGTGAAGTCCCAGAAATATCGGGAATTTTCCGCAGCTCCTCACCAGCCAAGTGCAAATGCTGAGGAAATAAAGAAAAATCCCTTGAGGCTTTGAAACCCCGGGGGGATCCTGTGGCCTCTGGCTGCTGGAATTACCCACCGGCCACGGGGAGGGTGTTTGGAAAGTCCCCAGAAATGGGTAAAACTGTGGTGGGAGCTGCCTGGGGTGCGGTGTTGGCGCAGCCTGGGCCTGTGGTATCCCTCTGCCTGTCCCCAAGGAGCAGTGCCACCTCCCAGGGTGGGCCTGGGACACGTGGCCTTTCCTCCCGGGAGTCTGTGCCATGCCTGTGTGTGGCCACCCGGCACCTTGGTGGCCCCCGGGGACCTTGCTGGGTCTGGCAACCCTCACGGGCTCCATGCTGGTTGCAGGTAGCCACCTCGCAGCCCCTCTGCTGGGGGAGCTCCTGTGGCTCCGGGATGGGCACAGGGTGATGGAGGATCCTGGGCTTGGCCAGGGCATCCCCTCACCCTTCCTCCCAGCTTGGGTTTCTCCAGGCAGATCCTGGAGGGGAAGGTGCCTGCCCAGTTCTCCCCCACGGAGGGGACAGGAGGCTGTGGCCAGTGTTCCCCCCTCCCTGGACCATGGTGGGTGCCAGAGAAGGTGGCACAGCCCAGTTTCCCTATATACTCTTTAGGGGACCTGCTGCCACACCATGCTCCCTTCCCTGGGAGCTGGTACCTGGTGGTGTCGGTGCCCAATGGTGTCACTCCCTGGTGGTGTCGGTCCCTGGTGGTGTTGGTGCCCAGTGGTGTCACTCCCTGGTGGTGTTGGTACCTGGTGGTGTCAGGATCTGGAGGTGTCGGTCCCCAGTGGTGTTGGTCCCCAGGGGTGTCGGTACCTGGCAGTGTTGGTACTCAGCGATGTCAGTACCTGGTGGTGTCAGTCCCCGTTGGTGTTAGTGCCTGATGGTGTCAGTCCTTGGTGGTGTTGGTCTCCGGTGGTGTCAGTACCTGATGGTTTCAGTACCCGGTGGTGTTGGTACCCACGGTGTCGGTATCTGGTGGTGTCGGTCCCTGATGGTGTTGGTCTCTGGTGGTGTCAGTACCTGGAGGTGCCGGTACATTGGGTGGTTTCGGTACCTGGTGCTGTCATTCCCTGATGGTGTCAGTACCCAGAGGTGCTGGTTCCTGGTGGTGTCAGTACCTGCTGGTGTCAGTCCCTGGTGGTCCTGGTTCCTGGAGGTGCCAGTACCCAGAGCTGTCGGTACCTGGTAGTGCCAGTTCCCAGAGGTGTTGGTTCCCAGAGCTGTTGGTACCCAATGGTGTCGCTACCTGATGGTGTTGATCCCAGGTGGTGCCAGTTCCCAGAGCTGTTGGTACCCGGAGCTGTTGGTACCCAATGGTGTCGGTACCCGATGGTGTTGGTACCTGATGGTTTTGGTCCCTGGTGGTGTCAGTACCCAGAGGTTCTGGTTCCTGGTGGTGTTGGTACCCAATGGTGTTGGTCCCTGGTGGTGCCAGTTCCCAGAGGTGCTGGTTCCCGGAGCTGTCAGTACCCGATGGTGTCAGTACCTGATGGTGTTGGTCCCTGCTGGTGCCAGTTCCCAGAGGTGTCGGTACCCAGAGCTGTTGGTACCCGATGGTGTTGGTCCCTGGTGGTGCCAGTTCCCCGCGGTGCCAGTGCCCGGAGCTGTCAGCACCCAGCGATTTGCTTTCACACCCTCCAGCCCCCGCAGCTCCCAGCTCCTGCCACCGAAGCGATGTGGGGACGAGGGCAGGGGGGCAATGCGGGGCTCCTCAGGCCCCCCTGACCCCCCTCTCCTCCCCTGCCCTCCCTTGCAGTTCTGCCAACCCAGCGGCTGGCAGCTCTTCACCGAGAGGAACCCCCCCACCTTCTTCGTGGCCGTGCTGACCGACATCAACTCGGAGCGGCACTACTGCGCCTGCTTCACCTTCTGGGAGGCCGTGGAGAGCACGCAGGTACCGGGGGGGGGGCGGGGGGGCAGGTTGGGGAGGGGGATTGACCTTCAGCTTTGGCCGGTGGTTCCCGCTTTCCCCGCGTCGGAGGAATCCGGGCCCTGGCGTCAGAGGCTTGGGAGGGGGAAGAGCATCCTTTCTCTAACGCTGCTGCGTGTCTCCCCAGACTCAGGGCCACTCCAGGAATGGTGATGGGGACGAGGAGGAGGAGGAGGAGGAAGAGGAGCCGTCGTCTCCCGTTCAACCCGCCCAGCTCTTTGCTCCCAAAAGCTTGGTGCTGGTGTCGCGGCTGGACCACGCGGAGGTGTTCAGGGTAAGTTCAAGACGCCCCACGGCCGGGATGGGGGGAGCAGGGAGAGGAAGAGCAACCTCAGTGCAGGCTCCGGGAGCAGGCAGGAGCCACGCGGTCGCTGCAGGAGCAGGAGCTGCAGGAGCCACCCTGGCACGGCCCCCGTGGGAGAGCGGCCCGTCCCCAGTGAGCAGCCAGCCCGGGGGGCAGCTGGTGGCCTTGGCCCCGTTCTGTCCATAGAAAAACGGGGAGGAACAGCCCGTTCCTGCGGGAGCATTTATCTTGGCCATCTTGATTTTCTTGAAAGGTGCTGCATT
>NW_015091670.1:639419-686869 GCF_001431845.1 Calidris pugnax | reverse complement strand
GGTGTGGTGGGAGGTGTCCCTGCCCAGGGCAGGGGGTGGCACTGGGGGGGCTTTAAGCTCCCTTCAACCCAAACCATTCTATGATTCTAGGACTTGATGAATGGTTAGAGTAGGGTAGATGGTTGGACTCGATGATCCCAAGGGTCTCTTCCAACCTGAATGATTCTAGGACTTGACGATGGGCATTTGTGCATCTCTGATGAGGGGACTCGTTTTGGCCGGGGACCCCCTGGAGCAGAGGGTGTCAGACCTGGACACATCTCTCATCCCCGGCCTCGTCCCTCTGCCCTGTCCTGGCCACTTGGCTTCAGCAGTTACCTCTGTGGCCACCAAGTCGTGCCGCGTGGCTGGTTCCCGGGGTCGGTGGCGGTGACCAGCTCCTCTCCCCATCGCGTGCTCGCCCCAACTCCAGCGCAATTTTGGAATTTTACGTGCTATTTTGTCTGAGGCAAAAGTATATATTATTTTTTCTGGTTAGTGTTTCCTGCTTGTCTGCAGGGGACTTGGGAACGGTCCCAAGAAAGAGGAAAGCTGCTTTTTTTCCCCAAGGGTCAAACTGTCCAGCCAAAAAATCCCTGGAATTTAAACAATTGGAGCCCCGTCCTGTTGGGAGCCGAGGGTGGCTCCGAGGCTTCCCACAAGCCCTGGGTGACCCGCACGTAGGGCTGAAGCCAGGGCAGCTTCCGAAAAGTGGAGGGAGCCCACCCGGGGGTGCGGGGTCGTACCTTGCGTTGCAGCCGTTGCCGTGGTGCTTTTCAACAGCTTTTTTGGGGAGAAGGTTTTTGGGGGTGTGTGGGGAGGGGGGAGGAATTTGTAGCTTCTGCCCTTGCGCTGCCTGACAGCATTTCCAAACAAACCCATCTCCTATTAATGGCTGGGAGTTCCTCTGGAGAGAGGCACGGGATCATGGAATCATGTGGGGTTGGAAGGGACCTCTGGGGATCATCAAGTCCAACCCCAACATGGGAGTGGGTCTACCCAGAGCAGGTTGCACAGGATCTTGTCCAGGCGGTTTTTGAATGTCTCCAGAGAAGGAGACTCCACCACCTCTCTGGGCAGCCTCTGCCAGGGCTCTGCCACCCTCACAGGAAAGAAGTTCCTCCTCGTGTTTAGGTGGAACTTCTTATACTCCTGTAGCTTTCCAGGGTGGAAAGAAATTATCAAGGAGATGTCTTGGGGCATCATCGTGTAGCCATAGGAGGAGGGGGAAGGATTTGACACTGAAAGAGGGGAGATTTAGGTGAGATCTTGGGAGGAAATCCTTCCCCCAGAGGGTGGTGAGAGCCTGGCCCAGGTTGG
Source organism: Calidris pugnax (assembly GCF_001431845.1). Classification (NCBI taxonomy): domain Eukaryota; kingdom Metazoa; phylum Chordata; class Aves; order Charadriiformes; family Scolopacidae; genus Calidris; species Calidris pugnax. The sequence continues at coordinate 685,570 of NW_015091670.1, read as the reverse complement.
GCAGAGAAGCTGTGGCTGCCCCATCCCTGGAGGGGTTCAAGGGCAGGTTGGAGGGGGCTTGGAGCAACCTGGTGTGGTGGGAGGTGTCCCTGCCCAGGGCAGGGGGTGGCACTGGGGGGGCTTTGAGCTCCCTTCCCACCCAAACCAGTCTGTGATTCTACAAACATGGGCTAGATCCTTGCAAAAGGGATCCTGAGAAGGGTGGGAAAGGCCGGAGCTGTGATGGTGGAAGCCCTGAAGGTGCTAAAGCAGCCTGGGCCGTGCAGGGCGGTGGGAAGCAGGGCTGGCTGGACAGACACACGCACACACTGTCACGAGAGGGTGGTTTTATTGCTCAAACTGCTGCAGGCAGTGTCTGCAGAGCCCGGCACACAGCTCGGCCTTCCCGGGGGGGTTTCCCAGACAAACCAAGGGCTGTTGCTCCAGGAAGGCCTAGGTGCAGCCGGGCTGGGGCATCCGCCAGCGCCGGGCTGGGGGGGCTGCAGTTCATCCCCCAGCTCAGCTACTTCCATCAACACCACCTTCCTGGAAGGTTGGAGACTTTATTATCTTCTGGATGTCTGCAGCTCACTCTGGTTCTCCGAGGAGCCCCATCAGCATGTCCCATGTTTGGTGTCACCCAAGGGCAGAGCACTGGGAGCGTTGGGTTTGCCCACGCCATGGGGAAGCGAGTGTGGGGTGAGTGTCCCGCCCAGCATGGATCTGAGTTGGGGAAAGGCACAGGTGAAGGGCTCACCTCTTGCAGATCCACGGAGGTCTTCAGTTCTGCTTTGTCTTCCTTTAACTGCGACACCGTCGGTGTTGTGGAGCACCACGGTACCACCATCGGCCACCATCAGGCTGCTGCTGGAGGACACTTGTTCTAGTCACCAGCCAACCTCCACCCATCTGCACCCGTGGTAGAATCCCCATCCCTGGAGGGATTTCAAAGCCGGGCAGACGTGGTGCTGAGGGACATGGGGCAGTGGTGGGTTTGGCAGTGCTGGGTTGGTGGTTGGACTCCATGATCTGAAAGGTCCCTTCCAACCTGGACAATTCTATGATTCTATCATCTTTCATGGAGGATGTTTGTCCTTTTGAGAGGATCTGGCTTGAAACAAGGCAGTGGTTGGGGAGGTCAGACATCTCTGTCCCTGGTGCTTTACGTGGCTGCTTTATGTAGAGTTTTGCAGGATAGATTGCCTGAGGAGCATTGGGCGCAGTCAAACTGGGCTGCGAGTGACACCAGGGCACAGCCAGGGCATAGCCTGTACCCCAGTGATGTGACCCCATCCAGGGTGTCACCTGCTGTGGCTTGAAGTGACCCGTTGCTCTCAGCAATGCAGTTTTTAGGAAGCTGACTTGCTATCCCATGGCTTGGGAAGGGCCCCAGGGTGGCTTGGTGCCTGGAGCTCAGGTGGGTCCCTCCCGTGGTGGGACCGAGGGCTCTGGTGGCCCTCACTGAGCTCTCATGTCAGGGGCAGAAGGTGGTGGAGCCGTTCCTTGGCCTGAGTAGGTGACACCCCAAGTGAAGAGGCTGAAGTGTGTTCACGTTGGTCTCACACCACCGTTTCCCTGTGCCCGTTCAGCGGTGGCATCATTCCCTCTGGAATGGGCTGTGGCTCCTTGGCTCTGGAGATGGCACGGCTGGGGAGCAGAGCCTGTGCCCACCAGTGGTGGTGGTGGTGATGCCCATGTCTTCCCAGGGTCCCCTAGTAGAGGAACAGCCCAGGAGATCCCAGCTTCCATTTCTGAGGCCTCTGGATGAGCACACTTTGACCCCCAACATCTCGTGCCTTCCTGCCTCCTCTGGGAAGGTTTGATGCCATGGCCAGGGAGCGTGTCCCTTGGCACCAGGATGTGGTGGTCGGGAAGTGCTGGTGGGACCCAGCAGCAGAGTCCTCCGGGGCAGCAGCTCTGTGTGCTTCCCCCTCCTCGTTTCTGCATCCTCTGGGAGGTGTTTGCACGGAGCTGTGACCTACGAGCATGCACGGACATGGACATGGAGTGGGAAGGTGGGCACGGGCAGCTGGAAAACTTCACCAGGTTGGAAACGGCTTCGATTTGCAAGGGTTAGAATCATAGACTCATTCAGGTTGGAAAAGACCCTTGGGATCATTGAGTCCAACCATCAACCCCACTCTACAAAGTCCTCCCCTACACCATATCCCCCAACACCGCATCTGAACGACTCTTAAACACACTCAGGGATGGTGACTCAACCCTCTCCCTGGGCAGCCTGTTCCAGTCTCTGACCACTCTTGCTGTGAAAAACTCTTTCCTCATGTTCAGTCTAAACCTGTCCTGTTGGAGCTTGAAGCCGTTCCCTCTTGTTCTGTCACTAATTACTTGTGAGAAGAGACCAGCACCAGCCTCTCAACAACGTTCTTTCACGTAGTTGTAGAGAGTGATGAGGTCTCCCCTCAGCCTCCTCTTCCTCAAACAGTCACAGCTCCTTCAATCGCTCTTCGTACGATTTGTTCTCCAGGCCCCTCACCAGCTTCGTTGCCCTCCTCTGCACCCTCCAGATCTCTCTTGTGTTGAGGTGCTCAAAACTGGACACAACACTCGAGGTGTGGCCTCCCCAGGGCTGAGTACGGGGGGACTTTTGGGCTGGAGCAGTGATTTCTGCAGCTTTGTGTCCTGTCAGCCCTTTCTGGCCTCGTTGCCGCCTTATTCCCATCCTCGTCCTCGGGGTGAGTCGGGCCACGGCCTCACAACGAGCCGAGCTTTCCCGCTCCAGTGAAGTCCCAGAAATATCGGGAATTTTCCGCAGCTCCTCACCAGCCAAGTGCAAATGCTGAGGAAATAAAGAAAAATCCCTTGAGGCTTTGAAACCCCGGGGGGATCCTGTGGCCTCTGGCTGCTGGAATTACCCACCGGCCACGGGGAGGGTGTTTGGAAAGTCCCCAGAAATGGGTAAAACTGTGGTGGGAGCTGCCTGGGGTGCGGTGTTGGCGCAGCCTGGGCCTGTGGTATCCCTCTGCCTGTCCCCAAGGAGCAGTGCCACCTCCCAGGGTGGGCCTGGGACACGTGGCCTTTCCTCCCGGGAGTCTGTGCCATGCCTGTGTGTGGCCACCCGGCACCTTGGTGGCCCCCGGGGACCTTGCTGGGTCTGGCAACCCTCACGGGCTCCATGCTGGTTGCAGGTAGCCACCTCGCAGCCCCTCTGCTGGGGGAGCTCCTGTGGCTCCGGGATGGGCACAGGGTGATGGAGGATCCTGGGCTTGGCCAGGGCATCCCCTCACCCTTCCTCCCAGCTTGGGTTTCTCCAGGCAGATCCTGGAGGGGAAGGTGCCTGCCCAGTTCTCCCCCACGGAGGGGACAGGAGGCTGTGGCCAGTGTTCCCCCCTCCCTGGACCATGGTGGGTGCCAGAGAAGGTGGCACAGCCCAGTTTCCCTATATACTCTTTAGGGGACCTGCTGCCACACCATGCTCCCTTCCCTGGGAGCTGGTACCTGGTGGTGTCGGTGCCCAATGGTGTCACTCCCTGGTGGTGTCGGTCCCTGGTGGTGTTGGTGCCCAGTGGTGTCACTCCCTGGTGGTGTTGGTACCTGGTGGTGTCAGGATCTGGAGGTGTCGGTCCCCAGTGGTGTTGGTCCCCAGGGGTGTCGGTACCTGGCAGTGTTGGTACTCAGCGATGTCAGTACCTGGTGGTGTCAGTCCCCGTTGGTGTTAGTGCCTGATGGTGTCAGTCCTTGGTGGTGTTGGTCTCCGGTGGTGTCAGTACCTGATGGTTTCAGTACCCGGTGGTGTTGGTACCCACGGTGTCGGTATCTGGTGGTGTCGGTCCCTGATGGTGTTGGTCTCTGGTGGTGTCAGTACCTGGAGGTGCCGGTACATTGGGTGGTTTCGGTACCTGGTGCTGTCATTCCCTGATGGTGTCAGTACCCAGAGGTGCTGGTTCCTGGTGGTGTCAGTACCTGCTGGTGTCAGTCCCTGGTGGTCCTGGTTCCTGGAGGTGCCAGTACCCAGAGCTGTCGGTACCTGGTAGTGCCAGTTCCCAGAGGTGTTGGTTCCCAGAGCTGTTGGTACCCAATGGTGTCGCTACCTGATGGTGTTGATCCCAGGTGGTGCCAGTTCCCAGAGCTGTTGGTACCCGGAGCTGTTGGTACCCAATGGTGTCGGTACCCGATGGTGTTGGTACCTGATGGTTTTGGTCCCTGGTGGTGTCAGTACCCAGAGGTTCTGGTTCCTGGTGGTGTTGGTACCCAATGGTGTTGGTCCCTGGTGGTGCCAGTTCCCAGAGGTGCTGGTTCCCGGAGCTGTCAGTACCCGATGGTGTCAGTACCTGATGGTGTTGGTCCCTGCTGGTGCCAGTTCCCAGAGGTGTCGGTACCCAGAGCTGTTGGTACCCGATGGTGTTGGTCCCTGGTGGTGCCAGTTCCCCGCGGTGCCAGTGCCCGGAGCTGTCAGCACCCAGCGATTTGCTTTCACACCCTCCAGCCCCCGCAGCTCCCAGCTCCTGCCACCGAAGCGATGTGGGGACGAGGGCAGGGGGGCAATGCGGGGCTCCTCAGGCCCCCCTGACCCCCCTCTCCTCCCCTGCCCTCCCTTGCAGTTCTGCCAACCCAGCGGCTGGCAGCTCTTCACCGAGAGGAACCCCCCCACCTTCTTCGTGGCCGTGCTGACCGACATCAACTCGGAGCGGCACTACTGCGCCTGCTTCACCTTCTGGGAGGCCGTGGAGAGCACGCAGGTACCGGGGGGGGGGCGGGGGGGCAGGTTGGGGAGGGGGATTGACCTTCAGCTTTGGCCGGTGGTTCCCGCTTTCCCCGCGTCGGAGGAATCCGGGCCCTGGCGTCAGAGGCTTGGGAGGGGGAAGAGCATCCTTTCTCTAACGCTGCTGCGTGTCTCCCCAGACTCAGGGCCACTCCAGGAATGGTGATGGGGACGAGGAGGAGGAGGAGGAGGAAGAGGAGCCGTCGTCTCCCGTTCAACCCGCCCAGCTCTTTGCTCCCAAAAGCTTGGTGCTGGTGTCGCGGCTGGACCACGCGGAGGTGTTCAGGGTAAGTTCAAGACGCCCCACGGCCGGGATGGGGGGAGCAGGGAGAGGAAGAGCAACCTCAGTGCAGGCTCCGGGAGCAGGCAGGAGCCACGCGGTCGCTGCAGGAGCAGGAGCTGCAGGAGCCACCCTGGCACGGCCCCCGTGGGAGAGCGGCCCGTCCCCAGTGAGCAGCGAGCCCGGGGGGCAGCTGGTGGCCTTGGCCCCGTTCTGTCCATAGAAAAACGGGGAGGAACAGCCCGTTCCTGCGGGAGCATTTATCTTGGCCATCTTGATTTTCTTGAAAGGTGCTGCATTATGTGGCTGTGAAAGGTTTGGGAGGGCACGGGCTGCAAAGCTGGTGTGTTTACACACTGCCTCCCTGCCTGCTGTGCCGGGGGGGGTACACTGCCCTGCTGCCCCCCCCCTCCGCGGGACGGATCCCCCCGGGATTCGGGCTGGGGTCACCGCTGCCTTGCCCAGGTGCTGGGCTTGCAGGAGGGTGACCTTCCCCCCCAGCCCAGGCTCTGTCCTTCCCTTTTCCCCTCCTGCCCCAGGGATATCTCACCTGGGCTCTGCCCCTTCTTGAAGCTCTGGGTCACAGCCCGCTCTGTGAATGGAGCACACTCTGTTCCCTCGGGGCGTCCAGTGCTCGAGGTGTTAATAACTGGCATTGGGGAAAAATCATTCCATTCTCTGGCCTGGAACCGCTTCAAACAGAAACTTCAGGCTTCGCAGACTCACAAGGGCAAGTGCAGGGTGATGCTCCTGGGGAGGAGTAACCCCCTGCACCAGGACAGGGTGGGGGGGACCTGCTGGAGAGCAGCTCTGGGGAGAAAGACCTGGGAGTCCTGGGGGACACCAGGATGCCCAGGAGCCAGCAATGGGCCCTGGTGGCCAAGAAGGCCAAGGGCATCCTGGGGGGCATCAAGAAGAGCGTGGCCAGCAGATGGAGGGAGGTCATCCTGCCCCTCTGCTCTGCCCTGGGGAGGCCCCAGCTGGAGCACTGGGACCAGTGCTGGGCTCCCCAGTTGCAGAAGGCCAGGGAAGTGGTGGAGAGGGGACAGCAAAGGGCTGCCAAGATGGTGAGGGGACTAGAGCATCTCTGTGCTGAGGAAAGGCTGAGGGACTTGGGTGTGTTTAGTGTGGAGAAGAGCAGAGGGAGGGGGGATCTGCTCAAGGCCTGGCAATCCTTCCAGGGTGGGTGTCAGGAGGATGGGGCCAGGCTTTTCCCAGTGGTGCCCAGGGCCAGGCCAAGAGGGAACGGGCACCAACTGGAGCAGGGGAAGCTCCATGGGAACACCATGAGGAGGCCGTTGTTTGGTGTGAGGGTGGCAGAGGCCTGGCAGAGGCTGCCCAGAGAGGTGGTGGAGTCTCCTTCTCTGGAGACATTGCAGCCCCCCTGGAGATGTTCCTGTGGGACCTGCTCTGGGTGGACCTGCTCTGGCAGGGGGTTGCCCTAGATGATCTCCAGAGGTCCCTGCCAACCCCACATCACTCTGGGGTTCTGTGACTCACACCCTCAGACCAAGTAACAGGTTGGAGGCTCCTGTGGAGGCCTCTGGTCCAACAAAAGACCAGCTGGAGCAGGTTGTCCAGGGTATTGTCCAGCTGGGTTTTGGATATCTCTAAAGGTGGAGACCGTACAAATTCTCTGGGCAGCCTGACCCAGTGTTCAACCACCCTCCCAGTAAAAAAGCCAGTAAAAAAGCCAGTAAAAAAGCACCTATTGAGGTGTTGTGTCGGGAAGGTTGTCTGAGCCCAGGTGAAGCCTGTCTGGGCTGGTTGGGGGTGTCAAACAGTGACTCCTCTCTGGCCAGTGGGACCAGTAACCCCAGTAACCCCCAGGCAGGAGGGAGTATGGACAGTAACAAGCCTGGATCCTCCATCCGTTTCCCTCCTTGCAGGTGGTTCCATCCTATGCTCATCCTCACATCTGGGATGGGGTTTACCATGCCCAGCCCTTCCATGGCGCTGGAATTCTCTCAGAGACAGGAGCTGGTGGTTCTCCAGGCCTGGGAGAGCAGAGCGAGCTCAGCCGGGCTGCGGCGTCGGCCACTCCAGCTGGGCAAACACTGGCCCTGCCTGGGGGTGACTCTGGGGGAAGGTGGGTTGGATAAATGGGTCCAAAACACAGACATTTCCTGCCAGAGTTTCTCCCCCGGGGAGTGCGTGGACATGGTTCCCGGATCGTTTTGGCCCTTGTGTACCTGGCTGGGTTTGTGATTTTGAGGAGCCCAGGAGTGTTTGTGTAGCACCTGGGCCTGCCTGGCTTCATTGCTTGAATTATCCAGCTGTGACACAAACCCAGAAGACTTGTGACAGGCTGAGAGAGCTGGGGGGTTCAGCCTGGAGAAGAGAAGGCTCCGGGGAGACCTTGGAGCCCCTTCCAGTCCCTCAAGGGGCTCCAGGAAAGCTGGGGAGGGACTCTGGATGAGGGAGGGGAGCCCTAGGAGGAGGGGGAAGGGTTTGACCCTGCAAGAGGGGAGATGGAGCTGAGCTGTGGGGAAGAACTTGTTTGGTGGGAGGGTGGTGAGAGCCTGGCCCAGGTTGGGCCCCAAGGAGCTGTGGCTGCCCCATCCCTGGAGGGGTTCAAGGGCAGGTTGGAGGGGGCTTGGCGCCCCGTGGTGTGGTGGGAGGTGTCCCTGCCCAGGGCAGGGGGTGGCACTGGGGGGGCTTTAAGCTCCCTTCAACCCAAACCGCTCTGTGATTCTATGAGATGTCACTGGCTGTCCCCAGAAGGTCTTGCCCCACGTGGAGGGTGACAGAACACACTGTTTCCCTCTCCCTGTCCCTGCCTGTGCCCCATGGGTGAAGGGACTCGTTTCGGTGGCTGAACGTGAAGTGCAGCCTGTTACTTCCCAGCACAAGCCCTGGGTTGTTGTGGCTCCTTCTCTTCTCTGTTCCTGTAGCCCAAACCCCAGACCTGTTGGTCCTCTTGGTCAGCATGAGGCTGGACTGAGAGTCTGTCTCTTGCTCGGGGTGAGGTCAGGCCCCACCGATGTTACACCAGGAGCCTTCTCCACTGCACCTGAACGTGTAGGAGCATGAGCTTGCTCTTCATGCCCAGTGTTCAGTGGCCTCCTTCTCTCAAAGCCTCAGTATTTGTGTTTTCTCTTTTCCTCACTGACGTGGGGAGATGGTTAGAGTTTAAAAAAAAACACCCAGAGGGTGCCTTGAAGACAGATTCCTCAAATTCCTTACTCATCTGTGTGTTAGAGCTGTGTTGAACAGCTACCAGTGCCTGTGCCCTCTGAATCCCTCTGTGCTGGAGCTGGTGCTGCTTCCCGAAAAGAAAAAGAATAGAATCAGAATAATAAGAAAGAGTAAGAATTGTGGAGGAATTTCAAAGCCAGGCAGACATGGTGCTGAGGGACATGGTGGGTCAGTGGTGGGTTTGGCAGTGCTGGGTCCATGGTTGGACTCCATGATCTGAAAGGTCCCTTCCAACCCGGACAATTCTATGACTCTGTGAAAGAGAGGAGAGGAGAGGAGAGGAGAGGAGAGGAGAGGAGAGAGGAGAAGGATTTCAGTTGGAAGGGATGTCCAATAATCACCTGGTCCAGCAGCCAGACCAGTTCAGGGCTGAGCAAAAGCCAAAGCCTGGTGTTGGGGGCATTGCCCAGCCCTCGGTGAAGAAGTGGGGCTCCTTCTCATCCTGGCTTGGGGTTTTTGTGAGACTCGGTGGAGATCCACAGAGATGGGGGTTGCTGGAGTCCAGCTGTTCCCAGTCACCTCTGCCCCTGGAGCAGTTGAGCACCCTGCGCTGCTCCTGCTGGGCTGTAGCCCAGGGGCAGGTCTGGGGGCAGCGCTGGGGGGTGGGTACGGGGATGGGGAGGTGCTGGAAACAAACCCAGCACACATTAAATGTCCCATCCCTCTGGTGGGGACTCCCCGTGGGAGGTGTGAGGGGTCAGACCTCGAGTGCTGCACCCCAGAGCTGACCTGCACAATCTGACGAGCACTGGGAGCCCCTCCACGTGATGGAGCTCCAAACTGGAGCCCCCCCAGCCGCACCCACTGTGATGCTGAGCTCTGCTGTGCTTTCCCCTGCAGAACAGCCTGGGTTTGATCTACACCATCTACGTGGACGGACTGAGCGTGTCCCTGGAGAACGTCATCGGGAACCTCCTGACGTGCACCATCCCCATCACCGGGGGAGCTCAGGTGGGTGACCTGCCCCCTCCCTCCCGACCTCTCCCTGCTCCTGCCTCCTCCCCAGCTCCAGCAGAAGCCGGGGTGTTCCCCTCGGCTGTGTTTTGGGGTAGCTGTGCCGGGGTGAGCTGAGTGAGGCCGATGGCACTCCTGGGCAGACTCTGGCTCAGCGTCCTGACCATGGAGGAGCTGCCGCAGCGCCCTGCTGCTGGTGAGGGCTTGGCTAGAGCAGGCAGCGCCTTCCCAAGTGCTTCTGAGCAGAAACAACAAACCTCTGTGATTTGGAGCCGCTCAGCTCCTCCATCAGCTGAGGAGATGTTGCTGCTTCGCTGAGCTACAGCTTCCCGTGACCGGGCAGCTCGGTCTGGGCTCCTTGCTCCCTCCAGGAGGGAGAAGGGGGTGGCTGGGGCCACCAGCCGCTGACGTAGTCACCGATCGATCTGTGCAAACAATTCCATGGTCTCTGGTCATTCCCGCACCGGGGAGGTCTTGCTCTGATACTCAGGCCTGTCTGGTTGCCTGGAGAGCTGCTCCAGAGCCAAGTGGCCACGGGCCATCTGTGAGAGCACAGACGGGCCAAGCAAGGCTGGCTTTTGCCAGAGGAGCAGTTTGGAGCTCGCTCCTCACACCGCTGGCTCCTGCGTGGCCAGCAGCCCTGAGGGACAGTGCTTGAGGAGCAGCAGCCTCGCTTGTGCCCAGGACTGAGGCCATCGAAGACACCCCTCCTGTTTGTCCCCTCCGAGCCATGTGTTGTCCTTGCTGTCCCCCTCCCGCCCTGGGAAGGCCAGCTGGGCTCAGCCGCGCTCCCGTGAGCGGCAGATGGGTGAGGAAGGGCTAATTGAAGCTGACTTGGAGCTGACAGAAGTGGGGAGAGCCCAGCTGGACCCTCTGGGAGGAGGCGTTGGGAGGCAGCAGCGCAGTGCCCTGCAGCTCTTCTGCCACGCTGGCACCGGGAACGGAACCGCTGACATGGTCCTCTCTCCTGCAGCGGCTTCGCTTTCAGCTGAGCTCCGCTTCCCCCAGCCAAAAATGCCATTTCATTCTCCGATGCCCGGTCTGCACCCGAGTGGAGGAGCCTTTGCAGGGCTGGGGCAGCGCTGCAGGTCCCTGGGGCCTGGAGATAGGGATTTCTTCCACCACTGTGGCCTGTGGCCCCTGCTCTCCTCAACCCCTGGGTCTCTGCAGGCTTCTTGGGTGATGCTTTCTGCTTGGGTGGTGTCCCCCGGGCTGCCATTATGGCCCACCACAGGTTTGGTGCTTCCTCTGGTGATGCAGAGCGATGAGCAGGTCCTGGGGGGGCAGGAGAGGGATGGATGGGGGTCAGATCTGGAGGAGAAAGCTGGGGGCTGTGACTATGCCAAGTGTCCTGGGCTCTCTGGCAGCCAGGGTGAGAGCAGTCACATCCCTGCCGGCTCTGCCCGACCCCGTCCGGTTCCTCCGGAGCCGAGGTGGCTCCTCCAGCCACCGTGGCTCCCTCAGCAGTACTTTTTGGCACCATAATTCGTCACCTCCCCATCGTGGGATGGCTCCGTGCTGCGGGAAGACACAGTGTGCTGCGGGAGGGCAGTTTGGTGGTGGCACGTCCCTCCCCGCGCTCCCCCTCTCCTCCCACTGTGTCCAAGAGCTCTTTCCCAGCGCAGTAGTGTTGCTTGTGCTCTGTGTGTGTGTGTGTGTCCGTGTGTGCGTCTCCTCTCCCAGAGTCCTGGTCCCTGCTCGTTGTTGGCCTCTGCCTGTGTTCGTCACCCCGTTGTCCCGCTGTCGTTGTGTGTTTCTAACTGACTGTGCTATCTCTGTCTGTCTCTACCTCAGCCTGACGCGGACGACGAAGCAGCGGTACGCACACCTTTCCTTCCTCGGGTCTGTCTCCTCGTTAGCGACCTCTCTCATTGCTCTTGCAGCTGGCACGGCTGCAGCTAGTGCAGTGAAGGGTGCCCGGGCTCTTTTCACAGAATCAGAGTCACAGAATGATGTGGGGCTGGCAGGGACCTCTGGAGAGCACCCAGGCCAACCCCCTGCCAGAGCAGGGGCACCCACAGCAGCTCCCACAGCAACGTCTCCAGGGGGGTTGCAATGTCTCCAGAGAAGGAGACTCCACCACCTCTCTGGGCAGCCTCTGCCAGGCCTCTGCCACCCTCACACCAAACAACGGCCTCCTCATGGTGTTCCCATGGAGCTTCCCCTGCTCCAGTTGGTGCCCGTTCCCTCTTGGCCTGGCCCTGGGCACCACTGGGAAAAGCCTGGCCCCATCCTCCTGACACCCACCCTGGAAGGATTGCCAGGCCTTGAGCACATCCCCCCTCCCTCTGCTCTTCTCCACACTAAACACACCCAAGTCCCTCAGCCTTTCCTCAGCACAGAGATGCTCTAGGCCCCTCACCATCTTGGCAGCCCTTTGCTCTGCCCTCTCCACCAGTGCCCTGTCCTTCTGCAACTGGGGAGCCCAGCACTGGTCCCAGTGCTGCAGCTGGGGCCTCCCCAGGGCAGAGCAGAGGGGCAGGATGACCTCCCTCCACCTGCTGGCCACGCTCTTCTTGATGCCCCCCAGGATGCCACTGGCCTTCTTGGCCACCAGGGCCCATTGCTGGCTCCTGGGCATCCTGGTGTCCCCCAGGACCCCCTGGTCTTTCTCCCCAGAGCTGCTCTCCAGCAGGTCCCCCCCAGCCTGTCCTGGTGCAGGGGGTTATCCCTCCCCAGGTGCATCACCCTGCACTTGCCCTTGTTGAATCCCATCAGGTTCCTCTCTGCCCAGCTCAGGCCTGTCCCGGTCTCTCTGGATGGTGGCACAGCCTCCATCTCACACCCCGGGGGGTGTCCGTGTCTCTGTGTGTGCTGTCCCCACGGCTCTGGGAAGGGGCCGTGTTCCTGCACGGCAGCAACCCCGCTCTCCTGGGGGTTGTGGAAGGTCGTGGCGTGGTCTGGAGGAGCGGGTCAGGGGGGCTGGTTCTGCTCTGCCAGCGGGGAGGCGCTGGGGGCAGCGGGTCCCTGGGCCGTGGCGGTGGCGTGAGGTCTGTGGTCCGCGCGAGGCGGGGGGTTACATGGCGAAACCCGCTATTGCACAGCAGCCTGTTCCCTCGGGAGGTGGAGAAAGAGGAGAGGAGGGACGGGTGGCGGGGCCGCGGGGGGGCTGGGGCCGTGCGTTGCCTTCCTCGTGCCTCTGGGAACGAGCTTAGGTCTGGGAAGGGAATTAATTGGAGAAGAAGTGATGAGATGGTGCCCAGTCTGCCTGTCTCCAGACCTTCTCCCAGGAGCCATCCGGGCCCGCTCCCAGGAGGAGCCGTGTCCCGCGGGAGAGGCTGTGGAGCTGGTGCAGCTCCTCTGCCCGGCTGGGCACAGCAGGGGCGAGCTGTTCCCATTCTCCTGGGAGTGCTGGGTGCTGGAGAGCCCTCCTGTGCCACGGTGTGGCTCTTGGGGCTTGCTGCCACCTTCTGCCAGCAGTCCAGGAGGTGCTGGCTGTTCTGGCAGGTCTCGTTCCTCACATTACCCCGTGGCCCTGTGTGTTGTTACGGGGTGCTCGTCCCTCTTCCCACAGCAGCCGGGCTCCAGACACGCTGCCCCGTGGGGTGCCAGGGCCACATGTCCTGGGGAAACCGGGGCTGCCACCGGCTTGGCGAGGCTTGTCCTCGGTGCCTGTGCTCGCCCGGTGCTGGGGCGGCCGCCCGGTGACGGGCTCTGTGTTCTCTTGCAGAGGACGATCTCGCTGGGCGCCGGGGACAGGCAGGTGATCCAGACCCCCATCAATGACTCGCTTCCCGTCAGCAGCTGCAGCGTGGCCCTGCTCTTCCGCCAGCTCGGTGAGACTCGGCCCCACACCTCCTTCTCACCGGGGCCGCTGCCAAAGCCAGCTGGCCGCCTCCTGGGCTCGGAGTTCCCTGCACGTCCCTTCCCACCGCCTTCCCCAGCCCGGCTTGGCAGCTCAGGGCTCTCCTCCAGCTGTGGCCACCTCCGACCGAGCCCTCCCCGCGTCGCCGTCGCTCTCCCAGGAGGGCAGGAACAGGGCAGCTCGGGCACAGACGTGGCCAGATCTCACGGGAAACTGCCTGGGGGGCAGGAAGGAGTGCCCGGAGCTGTGCTGCAATTAGCCTTGTGCCTCTAATTAAAGGACTCTGGCAGCTCAGGAGAGCCGCTGAGCATCTCTCAGAAGAGGGGATTCCCTGGGGGAGGGTGTACATAGAGTCATAGAACAGTCCTGGTTGGAAGGGACCTTTTCATGGAGTTCAACCCTGGACCCAGCACTGCCAAACCCCCCACTGACCCATGGCCCTCAGCACCACGTCTGCCCGGCTTTCAAATCCCTCCAGGGATGGTGCCTCAACCCCTTCCCTGGGAGCTCTGGTCCAAAGCTTAATAACCCTTTCCATGAAGAAATTGTTCCCAGTCTCCATCCTAAACCTCCCCTGGGGCAACTCGAGGCCGTTTCCTCTTGTCCCATGGCCTGTTCCTTGGGAGAAGAGCCCGACTCCCCCTGGCTACACCCTCCTTTCAGGGAGTTGGAGAGAGCGAGAAGGTCTCCCCTCAGCCTCCTTTTCTCCAGGCTGAACACCCCCAGCTCCCTCAGTCGCTCCTCACCAGACTTGGTCTTCACCCCCCTCCCCAGCTCCATTGCCCTTCTCTGGACACACTCCAGCCCCTCAAGGTCTTTCCTGTCATGGGGGGCCCAAGCCCTCGAGATGGGGCCTCACCAGTGCCCAGTTCAGGGGGACAGTCATTGCCCCAGTCCTGCTGGCCTGGCACAGGCCAGGGTGCTGTTGGGTTCTTGGGCACATGGGTGACCCAGGAGTGGCTCTCTGGGAGGGTGTTGAGCTCCTCTGTTGTGTGGAATGTGGAGATGGGGAGTGAGATCCAGCCTTTGGGGGGGGTTAGTGGTCTCTGGGGGGTGCGGGAGGGGAACCCCCTTGCTGAGTGTTGTTCTCTCCCTCTCTCCCCAGGCATCACCAACGTGCTGTATCTCTTCTGTGCGGCGCTCACCGAACACAAGATCCTGTTTCTCTCCAGCAGTTACCAGAGGCTGACCGACGCCTGCCGGGCTCTCCTCGCCCTTATGTTCCCCCTCAAGTACAGGTGAGGGATCCCCACTGTTCCTGGAGCCCCCCAGCCCTCCAGCAGTGACCTAGAGCCGAGCCGGTGCTGCCTGCCCTGCCTGCCCCTGGCTTCACGCCCTGCCTCCCCTTCCATGGCTGTGACCGTGTTTGGGGCGCTGCTGGCCAAGGGGCAGGTGAACACCCACAGGTCTTTGCTGAATGTCTCTTTCCTCAAGCTTTTGGTGTGTAATTCCGGAGTGTGTCCACGCTGGTGACACACCTTCCACCCCTGGCTCCCTCCTCTCCGGGGCTGTAGCTGAGGAAGCAGGAGCGAGGCACTACAGGCAGGGTCTGTAGCTCCAGGAGCTGCTGGCTTGCACTTTTCCAAGCCGTGGTGACCCGTGACAGAGGGAAGGGAGCCCGTCCAGCCATGGGAGATGGTCCGGCAGTGCCTGTGCTCTGTGTGAGAGAGGCTGGAGGTGTTTATCTCTCCAGAATCCATCCCCTTTCCCTTCTTCCAGCCGTGTCGCAGCCTGTGGGGGGCACAGAACCTCAGTGCTCAAACCCCGGGCACGGGGTCTGGCTGGACGGGGAGGCCGGACACTGGGAGGCTTCCAGAAAGCCCTGGAGCAGGTTCTGCCCTCCCCAGAACGGGACACGCACATACGGGGTGTGTGTTAAGGGCCTGGTGGTGGTGGCCAAGTCGTGGTGACTCCTGTGGGACGGCTGCCACCCTGCTGGCCCCGGCCCCAGGGAGCCTTGGCGAGGGGGACTGGGCCAGGGAGGGGGACACCAGCTCACAAACTGGCCGCCACTGGGGCTGTTTGCACATCTCCCAGGCAGGACAGAGGGGATAGACGGGCCATTGTTGCTGCCGGCTCCCCTCGCACTGTTTCCACGCGGGCCTGCCATAGCCCTGGGCTATTTGTGCTCCAAAGAAAGCTTTCTTTTGGAGTTAAATCTCTGCTGGAACCCTTTCCCTCGGTCAGACTTGGAGTATAACTCCGGGGCCAGAGGATGATCATGGTCAAGTGTCCACAAGCCCTCAGAAACCTCGTGCACGTACTGCCCGGAGGGGTGAGAGTGGCAGGAGACAGCCTGGCGTCCTGGGGTCACCCCACAGCCTCCGGCGGGGGGGCCGTTGGGTGCCGGGGTGCTCGGGGGGCGAGCAGGGCTCCACCGCCTGCAGCCACGCTCTGTTTTTTGGTTGCAGTTTCACGTACGTGCCCATCTTGCCCGCGCAGCTCCTGGAGGTGCTGAGCACACCAACACCCTTCATCATCGGGGTCCACTCCATCTTCCAGTCGGAGACGCAGGAGCTGGTGAGAGCCCCTTGTGCCGGGGGAGGAGCGGGGGCCGTGTGCCGGGTCCCAGACGGCAGCGAACGCTGTCCTGAGGGTGCTGGGGGCAGCGGGCTGAGCCCGACGGCTCGCACAGGCTCTGCTTGTTCAGCCCAGCCAGCCCGGGCTACGGTCCAGCCCTGCCACATGAGCCAAACGGGGCTGGCCGGGCCACGCGTCGCCGGGGCTCTGGGCCATGGTGCCCGCACAGCAGCGGAGGGGTGAGCTGAGGATATCTGACTGTGAAACTCGGCCCGTCCAGGAGGCTGTGGTGGGGCTTCAGGCTTCAGATCAGAACCGGAATTAAATCAAAGCGCGATGAGTCTGATCTGAACCGAGCCAAGCTGTCCCACAGCCTCCAGAACAAACTCAGCCATCCCTTTGGCTGACAGGGGGACCACCAGCCAGCAATGGGCCTGGTGGCCAAGAAGGCCAAGGGCATCCTGGGGGGCATCAAGAAGAGCGTGGCCAGCAGGTGGAGGGAGGTCATCCTGCCCCTCTGCTCTGCCCTGGGGAGGCCCCAGCTGGAGCACTGGGACCAGTGCTGGGCTCCCCAGTTCCAGAAGGACAGGGAAGTGGTGGAGAGGGCAGAGCAAAGGGCTGCCAAGATGGTGAGGGGCCTAGAGCATCTGTGTGCTGAGGAAAGGCTGAGGGACTTGGGTGTGTTTAGTGTGGAGAAGAGCAGAGGGAGGGGGGATCTGCTCAAGGCCTGGCAATCCTTCCAGGGTGGGTGTCAGGAGGATGGGGCCAGGCTTTTCCCAGTGGTGCCCAGGGCCAGGCCAAGAGGGAACAGGCACCAACTGGAGCAGGGGAAGCTCCATGGGAACACCATGAGGAGGCCGTTGTTTGGTGTGAGGGTGGCAGAGGCCTGGCAGAGGCTGCCCAGAGAGGTGGTGGAGTCTCCTTCTCTGGAGACATTGCAACCCCCCTGGAGACGTTGCTGTGGGAGCTGCTGTGGGTTGCCTCTCCAGAGGTCCCTGCCAACCCCAGGTCACACTGTGACTGTGACTGTAACAGGGTGGCCCCTGTGTCAGGCTGCTTTTTGACACCTCACCCAGGCTGATGCCACAAAGTCACAGCAGATGCCTACTGTGCAAAGCCATGTCCCTCTCCTGCCAGGTTGTCCCCCCTCTGCCACCCTCGCTGGTGCTGGGATCCCTTCACAGCTTGTGTGTTGACAAACACTTGGGTTTGGTGACCGTGGAGAAGAGGCAGTAACTCCCGAGGTGGTGGGGAGGGTGTTGGGAAGCCGGGCCGTGTCTCACGCCTCTCCTGCCACTTCCAGCTGGACGTTGTCATCGCAGACCTGGATGGTGGCACAGTGAATGTCCCCGAGTGTGTACATATCTCCCTGCTCCCTGAACCTCTGCTCCAGCAGACCCGGGAAGCCCTCTCCATGGTGAGTCCGTGGCCTTTCCCCCGTCCATGGGGTGCAGACACCTCGGAGCCGGACACATTGCCCAGGGGAGCTGGGAAGGGAGCAGCAGGGACTCCTCCAAGAGCAGAGTCTTGAGGTCCTGCTGACCATGTCACATGAGACCTTTCCTGGTCCTTGACAGCCCCCGGTGCGTGGCAGTGCCGGAGAAAGGCTTTTTCTGCCAGAAGTTTCTGGGAATCGGGCGCTGGCTCCCGGCCTGCGGGCAGGAAGCAGCTGCGGCCCCGGAGCTTTCCTGGCGTCTCACGCGTTCCCCCGGCCGTGCCAGAGCGCTCCTGGGGCAGCCATCCCACACAAACGCTGCCCCTCAGCTTCTGCCCCTCAGCTGGGGCTGTGAGGGGGCTGTTCTGGCTCAGTCCTGCAGATCTGAGCCCCCCAGCCCTCCCCTACATCTCCCCCTTCCCCGCTGCCCCCGGCTGCGCTGTCCTGAGCTCCGAGCTCTGGGCACAGGGGCTTCCCCTCGGGGCTTCCCTTGTGCCACAGGGTGTTTCCTGACACCTGGTGGTTCCAGTCCCGTGGGTTGGTTTCCAAGCCCCTGGGACCTTTTCTGGGGGTGCTGTTGGGTCTCAGGGGGAAGCTGCTTCCCTTTTTTCCAGCTGTGGAAAAGGGCAGAGCTGCCCCTGCACCCCAGCTGAGCCAGCTTTGTGCCTTGTCTGTGCAGGTCTTGGACCCTGAGCTGGAGGTGGCAGATCTCGCATTCCCCCCTTCAACGATTTCTGCCTCTTCTCTCAAAATGCAGGTGAGTGGAGCAGGGAGGGAGGGGGACCCTGGACACCCCATTTCTGGGGCAGGGAGTGGACAGGCAGGGTCTCAGGCCTGTCTCCATCTTGATGTTGCTGAGGCTGAGAGGCAACACCAAGGGACACCAAGGCCACGGCTCCTGGTGGTGCTGGGTTTGCTGCCATGCTGGAGCAGGGTTGGAAGAAGACACCCAGCTTTTGGGCACTTTGGCAAACCCCGGGGCTGTGAGAGCTCCCTTTCCCCCGTGCAGTGTCAGGGACACTGTGCAGGGGAGGCAGGACAGGGAACCCAGCTCTGCCGGGTCACTTTTCCCCTGGAATCTCTGCCTGGTTTCCTGCCCCACTCAGCAGAAGCTGCCCCTGACACGTGGTGCGATCCCCTCGCCTCTGTGCTGGGTGGAAATTCCTGTCCCGTGGGCTGGCTCTGCCCGAGCTCTGCCCACCCTCTCCTTCCCTCTTCCCAGGACAAGGAGATCCGGGCCGTCTTCCTCCGCTTGTTTGCACAGCTGCTGCAGGGCTACCGCTGGTGCCTGCACATCATCCGCATCCATCCCGAGCCCGTCATACGATTCCATAAGGTGAGACACGGGCACACACCTGGGCAAGGGCTGCCTGGCACCTCTGGCACCAGCCTGGCTCCCATCTGAGCCCCCCTGGCTGGGGAAAAAGGCTGCTGGGAGCGGTGTGATGGGTCCTGGCCAGTGTGGGAGGGCAGGGAGCCTGTGTCTGCAGCATCTCCCTCTGCTCTGCTGCCTCCTCCCCCCCCAGCAGAGTTATTTCTTCTGCCTGGGCTGTGGAATGACTCTTCTGCAGGTGGGTTGGGATGAGTTGATGCGTGAAGAGGCTGTTTGCACAAATACAGCTGTCTCCAGAAGACAGTTCTGTGTTTGCAGCAAGTGACCCCTCCTGCATCGCTCCTGGGTCCACCTGCATCCCTTGTTTGTCCTTGGCCGTCCCGAGGTCCTGCAGGTCAGAGGGTGCTTCCCTGTTTATGCCCGTGTGTGGTCAGTGGCAGCTGGAATCCTCTCTGCCTGCTGTCAAGCAGCCTTTGAGGCTCACAGAAGGTGTCCTTCACCTCCTGGCCTGGAGCTGGGGATTTTTCTAAGATCTGGGGAGAGGAAGGAGGCAGGGGCTGCCCCTCCACCACTTCTCTTGTGTTTGCTCTGCCAGAAAGGGCTGGTGGGGCTGGGGGAGCAGGGAGAAGCTGGAGGTGTTTGGGCATCCACAGAGGAAACCTGACACAGGAGAAGGTGACAGGGAAGGGGAGCGAGAGCAGGAGGACTCGAGTGTCACGGCTTGGGGTGGCCACGTCACACAGTCACTGAGGTCACTGAGGACATTATGGCTGGTGGCACCCTCTGCCCTGCCTGCCCCGAGGCCCAGGGGACCATACCTTGTCCCCACAAATGTCCCCGTGCACGTCCGGGGCTCGTGCTTCACCAGCGGCTGCTCCGTGCTGTGTCACATGCGCTGGTCCCTGATGTTTAGAGTCAGCAGCGTGTCCATAAGGGTTTTGAGCTATTTTTGGTTTAATGCTCAATAAAAAGTTATTCCCGGCGAAGATTCAGTCGTTCCATAAAATCATAAACGTGCAGTAAATGTGAGAAAATGCCCCTTCATAAAACTGCTGTAAAAGGAACGACGCATCATGAACTTGCATTTCATAAAATCATTGAAGCATCATGAACTTACATTTCGTAAAATGGTACAGCAGCGCTGTGCAGTGCGAAACAGCCTGAACTTCACTTGTTTAGCTCCTTGGTCACGGCAGCACCCCTCTCCCCACGGGTGCAGGGCCACGGGACGGGGCAGCCCATGTCCTGGTGCAGTGCCCATGGCTCCAGCATCGAGCCCTGCTCCCCTCGGCGTCTTCCTGTGGGACAAGGCTGGGCCAGCTCCTCCCCAGAGCGGCCAGGAGGGCGAGTGTAGGTGGCAGAGTGGCCAGGAGGTCCATAGGGTCATTGTGGCTGTGGGGGAGCGGTCCCTGCCATAGCACCCTCCTCCTGTCCCTCTCGGTGAGTCTGGATGCAGCAAGTGGGTGAAGGGCTTCAGAGGAGTGAGAGCTGGTCCCCTCTGATGGCCTCTGGAGGCACATGGTGGGCCATAAGCAGCAGTTCTCATGTAGGATGAGCTCTGTGGAGAGTCCTAAGAGCTTTCTGCAGCACAGGAAGGACAAGGAGCTGTTGGAGGGGGCCAGAAGAGGCCCCGGAGATGCTGGGAGGGCTGGAGCCCCTCTGCTGGGAGGGGGGGCTGAGAGAGTGGGGGGGGGTTCAGCCTGGAGAAGAGAAGGCTCCGGGGAGACCTTGGAGCCCCTTCCAGTCCCTCAAGGGGGGGGCTCCAGGAGAGCTGGGGAGGGACTCTGGATGAGGGAGGGGAGCCCTAGGAGGAGGGGGAAGGGTTGGACCCTGCAAGAGGGGAGATGGAGCTGAGCTGTGGGGAAGAACTTGTTTGGTGGGAGGGTGGTGAGAGCCTGGCCCAGGTTGGCCAGAGAAGCTGTGGCTGCCCCATCCCTGGAGGGGTTCAAGGGCAGGTTGGAGGGGGCTTGGAGCAACGTGGTGTGGTGGGAGGTGTCCCTGCCCAGGGCAGGGGGGTGGGACTCAATGATCTTTAAGGTCCCTTCCCACCCAAACCAGTCTATGATTCTGTGCAGACCCAGGAAACCTGGTGTTTCGGGCTCCCTTTGTGGCACTGGTGAGAAGCTCCTTCAAAGCTACATTTGGGGAGCAGATGGGGTGAACCCACCTTGTGCAGGCTGAGGTCCTTGTCCCAGCTGTGACGAGGAGCCTGTGGCCTCTGTGCCCCCGTTTTCCCTGGTGCTGGTTCTCCTCACTTGCCACCAAGTATGTCCTGCTGCAAACGTGTCACTGCCACAGGCTGGAGGCTCAGGTTTCTGTGCAAACCCCGACCTTGCACCCGCGTGGGACGGGGAAGGAGATGGTGTGGTCCCACTGCTGCACAGACACCGGTCCTTCCTGCTGGTGATGTTGTCCCCCACGCTGCCAGCTCATCTGGCATGGCTGATGGCACCTTCTCCCCTCTTCCAGGCCGCCTTCCTGGGGCAGAGGGGGCTGACGGAGGACGACTTCCTCACCAAGGTGCTGGAGGGCATGGCCTTCGCTGGCTTCGTCACCGAGCGGGGGGCCCCGTACCGCTCCATCGACCTCTTCGATGAGGTAAGCAGAGTTTTGGGGAGCAGCAATCCCCTGCCCGGCTGTCCCCTGTGTCCTCGCTCTGCCGGGCTCTGCCTGCCCCTCGAGGGACAGCCGGGGTCTGCCGGGACACTCCGGGTGATGGGAAGGGTGGTCAGACCCTGCCCCACTGCTCCTCTCACCCGTCCCTGCTCCCCCCAGCTGGTGGCTTACGAAGTGAAGCGCATGCGCGCGGAAGAGGGGAACAAGCAGAAAATACTGCGGCACATCAAGGAGCTGGCGGAGAAACTTTACAAAAATGTGAGTCCCGGGGGCACGAGCCCCCTCGGGTCGGGGGGGAATGGGGCAGGGAGAGCATGGGACTGTCCTCCATCCACAAGCTCTTAATGTGTCCCACCCTGCACTGTCACCCGGGGCAGGGAACATAGTGATGGACCTGGCAGGGTCTGGCCTGGTGTGAGCTGCTCCCAGGAGGGGGATTCAACAGAGAGTTGGGGGGGTTCAGCCTGGAGAAGAGAAGGCTCCGGGGAGACCTTGGAGCCCCTTCCAGGCGAGGGCTCCAGGAGAGATGGGGAGGGACTCTTGACCCCCGACTCTTGGGGCTGCAGGTTTTGGGGGCTGTAGGTACCATCTGGGCGAGCGTTTGAGCTCAGAGCAGTGGGGGTTGCTGAGGGATGTCTCGCTGGGGCTCCTGCCCTGGGAGAGGACGTGTGATGGCCACATCCCTGAAAAGAAACTGTCTTTGCTGTGCCAGGAGAACCCGTACCCCGCGGTGACCATGCACAAGGTGCAGAAGCCCACGGAAGGTTGTCACCTGCGCCTCCACCAGAAGCCTTTCCCCCGCCTGGACGAGGGGACGGTGCAGTGGATCATCGACCAGGCCACGGCCAAGCTGCAGACGGCTCCTCCTGCTGTGAAGGCAGAGAAGAAGTGCATGGTGCCATCGGGACCCCCCATCGGTAGGTGGGCACAGAGGGCCTTGCCCTGTGAAGAGAGGCCCCCTCAGGAGGAGCTTTGCTGTGGTGTTGCTGGCTCCTTGTCACACCACGGTATGTCCAAGAGTCCTGCGTGCCATGGAGAAGCAGCAGCACCATCCCCATTAGCTTCTGTCCCTCAGGCTGCTTAGAGCTCCCCAGACTCTATCACCCAGCGTGAGGGGATGGCTGAAGACCCCATAGGGTTCTTCCAGCGTGAGCTCTTGGAGCTCTGAGCGCTGCCCATGGTGGCTGGACAGGGGGCTCCCATCTCTCCCCACCCTGGGGGGAAAGTCCTGCCCTGGTGGAACTCATAGGCTGTTCCCTCCCCAGCTGCCATCATGGAGCGCAACGGCAATGCCCTGGCCAACAGCGCCCGTCGCCTGGAGGTGGTCAGGAACTGCATCTCCTACGTCTTTGAGAACAAGATGTTAGAAGCCAAAAAGGTGAGGGGGTTCCTGAGGAGCAGGTGGTTGAGGGGAGGAGAAGGGGGGGCTGCTCTGCCTCTCTGTGATGGCCAACTGAAGAGGACATTCCCTGCCCATGTCCAGATCTCTGCTGCCCAGTTCTGTTCCCCCATTCACATGTTCCCCTCCCAGCACGGTTCCTCCTTGGTGTGTCCCTGGGCTTTTGGCCAGTCTGTGCCCACTTAGCACTATTTCTGTGTCTCCTGCTGCCTCCCGGGGTCTGTCCTGTGGAGATAACGGGGCTGGGGTCCTCCCCGAGTGGAGCAGGGACCTTGCAGGGCTGTGTTCCTGCTGCCCAGGCCTGGGGTTTACACAGAATGACCTGGGGTTGGCAGGGACCTCTGGAGAGCACCCAGGCCAACCCCCTGCCAGAGCAGGGGCACCCACAGCAGCTCCCACAGCAACGTCTCCAGGGGGGTTGCAATGTCTCCAGAGAAGGAGACTCCACCACCTCTCTGGGCAGCCTCTGCCAGGCCTCTGCCACCCTCACACCAAACAACGGCCTCCTCAGGGGGGTCCCATGGAGCTTCCCCTGCTCCAGTTGGTGCCCGTTCCCTCTTGGCCTGGCCCTGGGCGCCACTGGGAAAAGCCTGGCCCCATCCTCCTGACACCCCCCCTGGAAGGATTGCCAGGCCTTGAGCAGATCCCCCCTCCCTCTGCTCTTCTCCACACTAAACACACCCAAGTCCCTCAGCCTTTCCTCCGCACACAGATGCTCTAGGCCCCTCACCATCTCTAATTCTGCTCTGCTTTGCCTCCACGTCGGAGCGCGGATGCACTCTCTGTAAACACCCTGGTGTCAGCCAGCGCAGGCAGGATGCGAAGCCCCCCCTGCGCCTCCTCCTTGTTGGGCTGCCCTTGAACTCTCCATCCCACCCCAGAGCTCAGCTGGGCCCCGTCCTTCCACTCCCTGACCTTCTTCTTCCCGCTGCAGTTGTTCCCGGCCGTGCTGCGGGCCATGAAGGGCCGCGCCGCCAGGCACTGCCTCACCCAGGAGCTGAACCTCCACGTGCAGCAGAACCGGGCCGTGCTGGATCACCAGCAGTTTGACTTCATCATCCGCATGATGAACTGCTGCCTGCAGGTAGGAGAGGGCCGGGCAGAGCCTGGTGGCTCTGAGGAAGGAGGTTGTCTCCCCTCCTGGCAGACGTCGGGGTGCAGGGAGTGGGTCTGGGGGGGTCTTGTGGCAAGTCCTCTCACACCTCTGCTGTCTCCCCCCAGGACTGCACCGCCATGGACGAGCACGGGATTGCAGCCGCTCTCTTGCCGCTGGTCACCGCGTTCTGCAGAGTGAGTATCTGTGGCATCCCCACACCAGGGCACCTTGGAGCCCCCCCACACTGAGCCAGCAGTGTGCCCAGGTGGCCAAGAAAGCCAACAGCATCCTGGCCTGTATCAGGAACAGCGTGGCAAGTAGGGCCTGAGAGGTGATTGTCCCCCTGTACTGGGCACTGGTGAGGCCTCACCTTGAGTACTGTGTCCAGTTTTGGGCCCCCTACCATAAAAAAGACATTGAGGTGCTGGAGCGGGTCCAGAGAAGGGCGACAAAGATGGTGAGGGGGCTGGAGCACAAGTCTTATGAGGAGAGGCTGAGGGAGCTGGGGTTATTCAGCCTGGAGAAGAGGAGGCTGAGGGGAGACCTTATTGCTCTCTCCAACTCCCTGAAAGGAGGGTGTAGAGAGGTGGGGGCTGGTCTCTTTTCTCAAGTCAGAGGCGACAGGACGAGAGGAAATGGCCTCAAGTTATGCCAGGGGAGGTTCAGGCTGGATATTAGGAAAATTTTTTTCACTGAAAGGGTTCTCAGGCATTGGAATGGGCTGCCCAGGGAGGGGGTTGAGGCCCCATCCCTGGAGGGGTTCAAAAGCCGGGTTGATGTAGTGCTGGGAGGTCTGGTTTAGTGATGATGCTCCTTGTTTGTTGTGCGGGTGTCTATTTTTGTCAGTGAGGTTGACAGTTGGACAAGATGATCTTTAAGGTCCCTTCCAACCTAGAAGATTCTGTGATTCTGTGATTCTGTGAAGAATGACAGGTTGTCCCCTCGGTGCTGCTCAGAGTTACGGGGTCCTGCCCAGTCGCTCCCAACCACTCTCTGTGCTGGTCTCGGCTCCCGAGGTGGCTGGAACACCAGTGGGAAGGGTGCTCAGAAGCTGGGGCTGCTCTGAAGCACCAGCTTCATCTGTGGGTCACGCTGGGCTGAGAGAAGGTTCTGCCTGCCATAAAGCATCCATGGGGCCCTGCAGGGCTCTGGGTGGATGCTGGGCAAATTTGGGAAGTGTTTCCAAGGGATGCTTGGAGAAGCTCTGATGCAGTGTCCCTCCTGCCAGCCCGAGGGCACGTTGCCTTTCCCAGCATCAGGCTAGAGCAAGGACTGTCTGGAGAGGAGAGCTTGGCACAAAGACACGTTGGTATGAAACTCTCTTCCACCTTCTGCTCCCCCCAGAAACTGAGCCCGGGCATCACGCAGTTTGCCTACAGCTGTGTGCAGGAGCACGTGGTGTGGACCAACATCCAGTTCTGGGAGGCCATGTTCTACTGCGACGTGCAGAACCACATCCGAGCCTTGTACCTGGACAACAACGAGGAGAACCACACGGATGAGGTGAGGAGGTGACAGCGGTGCTGCGGAAGCAGCTCTCCCCAAAGGTCCGTGGGCTGATGAGGGAGCTGAAACCAGCCTGAGGGACTGGGGTTCTAAGGAAAGCTGGGGAGGGACTCTGGATGAGGGAGGGGAGCCCTAGGAGGAGGGGGAAGGCTTTGACCCTGCAAGAGGGGAGATGGAGCTGAGCTGTGGGGAAGAACTTGTTTGGTGGGAGGGTGGTGAGAGCCTGGCCCAGGTTGTGCAGAGAAGCTGTGGCTGCCCCATCCCTGGAGGGGTTCAAGGGCAGGTTGGAGGGGGCTTGGAGCAACGTGGTGTGGTGGGAGGTGTCCCTGCCCAGGGCAGGGGGTGGCACTGGGGGGGCTTTAAGCTCCCTTCCAACCCAAACCAGTCTATGATTCTATGACTGGGGTGACAGAGCACTGGCAGAGGCTGCCCAGAGAGGTGGTGGAGTCTCCTTCTCTGGAGACATTCAAAACCTCCCTGGGCACGTTCCTGTGGGACCTGCTCTGGGTGGACCTGCTCTGGAAGGCGGTTGATGACTAGATGATCTCCAGAGGTCCCTTCCAACCCCATAGCATTCTGTGTTTCTCTGATCCTGTGACTGACATCTCCTTCGAACTCCTTCAGGAGAGCACGGAGGGGCCTCAGGAAGCCAAGTCTGCGCTGGAGATCGCGTCGGAGCAGCTGAGGCTCTGGCCCACCATGAGCCGAGAGAAGCAGCAGGAGCTGATCCAGAAGGAGGAGAGCACTGTCTTTAGCCAGGCCATCCACTACGCCAACCGCATGAGCTACCTGCTCCTGCCGCTCGACACCAGCAAGAACCGCCTGCTCCGCAGCTCCGGGCTGGGGGACGTGGAGAGTGTCAGCAACAGCTTCGTCACCAACAGGTAACAGGGCTGGAGAGCTGCGGGGACACTGGAGCAGCCTGAACCAGGGATGGGAGCTCCATGGGGCAGGACCTGGGACATCTGAGTCACTCAGCTGCCGTTGGGACTGATGCGGGTTTGTCCAGGGGTGTTTCATACCCAGAGAGGAAGCCGGAGAGCTCTGAGGGATGGCTGACACCCCAGAAGGCTGTGCTGCCATTCAGTGAGACCTGGACAGGCTGGAGAGTTGGGTGGAGAGAAACCTGATGGAATTCAATGAGGGCAAGTGCAGGGTGATGCACTTGGGGAGGAATCACCCCCTGCACCAGGACAGGTTGGGGGGGACCTGCTGGAGAGCAGCTCTGGGGAGAAAGACCGGGGAGTCCTGGGGGACACCAGGATGCCCAGGAGCCAGCAATGGGCCCTGGTGGCCAAGAAGGCCAAGGGCATCCTGGGGGGCATCAAGAAGAGCGTGGGCAGCAGGTGGAGGGAGGTCATCCTGCCCCTCTGCTCTGCCCTGGGGAGGCCCCAGCTGCAGCACTGGGACCAGTGCTGGGCTCCCCAGTTGCAGAAGGCCAGGGAAGTGGTGGAGAGGGCAGAGCAAAGGGCTGCCAAGATGGTGAGGGGCCTAGAGCATCTGTGTGCTGAGGAAAGGCTGAGGGACTTGGGTGTGTTTAGTGTGGAGAAGAGCAGAGGGAGGGGGGATCTGCTCAAGGCCTGGCAATCCTTCCAGGGGGGGTGTCAGGAGGATGGGGCCAGGCTTTTCCCAGTGGTGCCCAGGGCCAGGCCAAGAGGGAACGGGCACCAACTGGAGCAGGGGAAGCTCCATGGGACCACCCTGAGGAGGCCGTTGTTTGGTGTGAGGGTGGCAGAGGCCTGGCAGAGGCTGCCCAGAGAGGTGGTGGAGTCTCCTTCTCTGGAGACATTGCAACCCCCTGGAGACGTTGCTGTGGGAGCTGCTGTGGGTGTCCCTGCTCTGGCAGGGGGTTGGCCTGGGTGCTCTCCAGAGGTCCCTGCCAACCCCACATCACTCTGGGGTTCTGTGACAGCATCGCCGGCAGCGTGGCAGAGAGCTACGACACAGAAAGTGGGTTTGAGGACGCAGAGAGCTCTGACGTGGCCAACTACGTGGTGCGATTCATCAACCGCTTCGTGGACAAAGTCTGTACAGAGAGTGGAGTCACCAACGAGCACCTCAAGGGGCTGCACGTCATGATCCCTGGTAAGGCAGGCTGTGGTGGTGCTGGGGAGTGGGCACCCATGTGCTCTCCCTGGGGGTGCTTCCACATCAGCTCAGGGTTCTGCCCAAGAGATGTTCCTGCAAGAAGTGGTGGGAAGGCCAGGAGAAGGCACAGACAGTGCTGTGGGGCAGGATGTCACCCCTGGGTGGTGTGTCGGGCAGGACTTTGTTCTGTAGTTTCAGTCTCTAACTTCACATTTGTCTGCAGATATTGTACAGATGCACATAGAGACACTGGACGCCGTGCACAGGGAGAGCAAGAGGCTTCCTCCCATCCAGAAGGTGGGGACCTGGCCTGCTGCGGTGGGGGGAAGGCTCTGGTGCCGTGTGGGGCTGTCAGGTCCCCTTCCACCCTCTGCATGGGCCTGAACTTGCCATTGTACGTCCCCGTAGCCAAAGCTGCTGCGCCCCAACCTGTTGGTGGGTGAGGAGTGTGTGATGGAAGGGCTCCGCGTGTTCCTCATGCCCGATGGTCGGGAAGAAGCTGCTGGAGGGATCATTGGTGGCCCACCTCTCCTCCCCGCCGAAGGAGCCATCTTCCTCACCACTTACCGCATCATCTTCAAAGGCACTCCCACGGACCCTCTGGGTAAGGGGCTTCTGTCCACCACATCCTCTGTCTTCAGGGGTTGGGGAGGAGGTGGCTCTCCTGGAGCAGGGGCTGCAGCTCACCCTGGGTGGCCTTGGGTGAGTGATCAGCGTGCTGGGGGCTTGCTGGGGGCTGCTGAAACCACCACAGGCTTGATGGTGGCTCCCGGTACTACAAAGGAGGTGGTTGCTCTTGCTGCCCACCTTTGGTAGATCACAGAATTTTCTAGGTTGGAAGGGACCTTAAAGATCATCTTGTCCAACCGTCAACCCAACTGACAAAAATAGACACCCACAAGATGATAGAATCATGGAATGGTTTGGGTTGGAAAGGACCTTAAAGCCCCCCCAGTGCCACCCCCTGCCCTGGGCAGGGACACCTCCCACCAGCCCAGCTTGCTCCAAGCCCCCTCCAACCTGCCCTTGAACCCCTCCAGGGATGGGGCAGCCACAGCTTCTCGGGGCAACCTCAGGCTCTCACCACCCTCTATATTGATAAATCGATAAACCCCTCAAAAATGATCTATTACTCCTGCCCATCCTGAGCAGCATCTACAAGTTGCCATTGGTTGGCTGTCCTATGTCTAAGCCTGTTTCTGTCTGCTTTACCCCACTCTGGTGTGGTGGCCACCAAGAGTGGCCCAGTGTGGTGTTGTGCTGGGCTGTGGGACGTGTCTAACCTGTCCCCATGCTTGTCCCCAGTGGGGGAGCAGGTGGTGATCCGGTCCTTCCCCATCGCCTCACTGACCAAAGAGAAGAAGCTCAATGTCCAGGCCCCGATGGATCAGTTCATCCAGGAGGGCTTGCAGCTGCGCTCCTGCACATTCCAGGTGAGACCCATGGGCTGCTCCTTTGCATTGCGTGCTCTCAGCTGAGGAGCTCGTTACTGGTGGGACCCAGTGGGTACCTGGCCATGGCTGGCACCTTGAGACGAGGCACTTGGTGCCCGGGCTGACCTGGTTTGGGGGTAGTTTTCCTGAGGAGGCCAAAGACAACTTCTGTAGGAGGTGACAGTGCACCTGAGGGGATGGAGCCAGAGGACTCTTGCAGAGGAAGGAGGAGGCTTTGGTCCACAGAATCATAGAATGGTTTGGGTTGGAAGGGTCTTCTGAAGGCCATCGAGTTCCACCCCCCAGCCCTGGGCAGGGACACCTCCCACCACACCACGTTGCTCCAAGCCCCCTCCAACCTGCCCTTGAACCCCTCCAGGGATGGGGCAGCCACAGCTTCTCTGGCCAACCTGGGCCAGGCTCTCACCACCCTCCCACCAAACAAGTTCTTCCCCACAGCTCAGCTCCATCTCCCCTCTTGCAGGGTCCAACCCTTCCCCCTCCTCCTAGGGCTCCCCTCCCTCATCCAGAGTCCCTCCCCAGCTTTCCTGGAGCCCCCCCCTTGAGGGACTGGAAGGGGCTCTGAGGTCTCCCCGGAGCCTTCTCTTCTCCAGGCTGAACCCCCCAACTCTCTCAGCCCCCCCTCCCAGCAGAGGGGCTCCATTCCCAGTTCTGTTGAATGCAGGAGCAGCTTCTTGCTCATGAGCTTGGGGTCCTTCCCAACTGCTCTGGTGGCTGCTGGAGCCCTGGGAAGGTGTGAGATGTCCCCACCCAACACCCTGAGGGGTGCTTCTGCAGAACCTTGTAGCAGGTATCGGGGGAGAGGGATAAAGAAAGGAGAGATGTCACAACACGAGTAGTTATTTGGTGTTTTTACATCTTTGAGAGGCCTGTGGAGGCAGAGCGATGCTGGGAGGAGAGCACCTAAAGTGTGCTGTCCCCTCCTTCCTGCCCATCTCGGGCGCTCTGAGCCGCGGTGACCGGGCACTGGGGACATCACGGGAGCACTGGTGGCCCTTCAGCCCGCTCTTTGCTGTTCCTGCAGTTGCTGAAGATCGCCTTCGATGAGGAGGTGGCTTCAGACAGCGCTGAGGTCTTCAGGAAGCACCTGCACAAGCTGCGCTACCCCCAGCACGTGCGTGGCACCTTCGCCTTCACCGTGGGCCAGTCTCCCAAGCAAGCCATGCAGCCCAAGGCCAAGGAGAAGAACCCCTCGCTCAGGTACCCACGCGGGGGGAGCACCTGGGACGTGCTTCACCTTCACCTCAGGGCTTCTCCTCTCCCTCCTCCAGCCACTGAGGAAGCTGAGTTGGAGATCAGGGTGAGACCCTGCTCAGGCCTCTCCTTGTGCAGGAGCTCAGCTCGTCCTGGGGAGGGGACGTGCCACAGAGGTCTCCTGGCCCCATGCAGAGGACTGGTCATAGGATCATAGAATGATCCAGGTTGGAAGGGACCTTTCAGATCATGGAGTCCAACCATGGACCCAGCACTGCCAAACCCACCACTGACCCGTGTCCCTCAGCACCACGTCTGCCCGGCTTTGAAATCCCTCCAGGGATGGGGACTCCACCACTGCCCTGGGCAGCCTCTGCCAAGGCTTCACAGCCCTTTTGGGGAGGAAATTGTTCCCAATCTCCATCCTAAACCTCCCCTGGGGCAACTTGAGGCCATTTCCTCTTGTCCCATGGCCTGTTCCTTGGGAGAAGAGGCCAACCTCCCCTGGCTACCCCCTCCTTTCAGGGAGTTGGAGAGAGCGAGAAGGTCTCCCCTCATCCCCCTTCTCTCCAGGCTGACCCCCCCCAGCTCCCTCACAAGACTTGTTCAAAGGGTCAAACGTGGGGAGCGGGGTGGTTGCCCCATGGCATTCCCAGGCCAAAAGAGCAGAAGCCCTGAGCACAAGTCCCTCTCTGGGGAGAGGTTCCAGTGGGCAGGGGAGAGCAGTCCCAGCCGTGCCGGAGGTCGGGGAGCGCTGTGGGGCAGCAGCGAAGCTCTGTGCGTGGTGCCAGGCCCTGCTCCTGCGCTCGGGGCCGAGGCTGAGCGGTGGCTGTGGCGCTGGGCTCTGGCTGCTGCTGTGTCCCCGCTTGGTGTGGCCCTGCAGTCTAAGCCCCTCTCCCCGTGTCTTTGTGACTCAGCTCCCAGCAGGTGACCGATATCTTCCAGGGCCTGACAGTGGGGGTCCTGTCCCTCGGGCACCTTGGCCATTCGACCACGTAAGATGCCTTCACCCTGGGCGGGAGCTTGCGAGGTGGCATTGGCTCAGGCTGCAGCCTTCACTGCTCCCGGGGTTTCCTTCTCACCTGCTCTGCATGCCACCTGGGCCGGGGGCTTGTCACTCGGGGAATGCCCTTTCTGACCTTCAGGTTTTGGGGTGCGTGCTCTCTCACCATCCCAGCGCCGTGGCCTCCGGAGGCGGGCGGTCGGTCACCCTCCTTCTCTGTGGCACTCGGGTGGGTGCCAGGACCTGCTGATGGAGCTGCGCCTCTCCCACTAACCTCCTGAGGCCTCCCGAGCTGCTGGGCCTGGGCACGGGCTCAGAACTCTGTCTGAACTTGGGAGATGTGCTCTGTCACCCCCTTCCAAGTCTGCATCCAGTGCCCCACACCATCTGCAAACCCCGCTTCTCCGGTTAGGAAGCCCTTCCATTCCTCTCCTCCCTGCCTGAGCATTTCATAGAATCATAGGATCACGGAACATTTTGGGTTGAGGGGACCCAGTGCCACCCACTGCCCTGGGCAGGGACACCTCCCACCAGCCCAGGTTGCTCCAAGCCCCCTCCAACCTGCCCTTGAACCCCTCCAGGGATGGGGCAGCCACAGCTTCTCTGGCCAACCTGGGCCAGGCTCTCACCACCCTCCCACCAAACAAGTTCTTCCCCACAGCTCAGCTCCATCTCCCCTCTTGCAGGGTCCAACCCTTCCCCCTCCTCCTAGGGCTCCCCTCCCTCATCCAGAGTCCCTCCCCAGCTTTCCTGGAGCCCCCTCCTTGAGGGACTGGAAGGGGCTCCAAGGTCTCCCTGGAGCCTTCTCTTCTCCAGGCTGAACCCCCCAACTCTCTCAGCCCCCCCTCCCAGCAGAGGGGCTCCAGCCCTTCCAGCATCTCCATGGCCTCCTCTGGCCCCACTCCATCAGGTCCATGTCTCCTGTGCTGAGGCCCCAGAGTTGGAGGCAGTTCTCAGGACCATGTTATTCCTCGGCCCTGAGGCTCTCCCTCCCTCAGTAAATGCTGGGAGCAGTTGGATTCCCTCACCATCTTCTTTGCAAAGCACAAGAAGGCACCTCCAAGTCTCCCTTTGCCCCCATCTGGATAAGCTGAATTCCTAGAAATGTTCACATCAGCGTAGCTGTTCTCCTGGGCTGGACCTGGCCCCTTCCCTGGCTGATGAACCTCCCACGTCTCCTTTATTTGCTCCCCTTTGGGCCCAGGGGCTCACAGAGACACTGACGAGCGCGAGGTCCTGCCTGTGGGCAGAGCATTCCTGCCTTCAGGAATCCCTGCCTTCTGGGGCTCCGTCGTGCGGAGCCTCTTCTGACCACGCAGCCTGATGCCCCGCGGGTTTGGGAAGGTCTCCTTTCCCTGCTTCCCTTGGGCTGCCAATCCTTGCTCACTCTCCGTGTCCCTTACCTGGCATCTCTGCAAGATGCCTCCTCTCTGCCCGGGGAGCAGCAGCCCCGTGTCCCGACTGGGCTGGCATGGTCCCTGTGGTGGGTCCCCCGGCCACCTCCTCCAGGGATGAGCCAAATCACTGCCTGTGGCAGCTCCGATGGGGAGGTGATGGCCTTAGAACCCAGGACGTGGCTGGTGTCCCCTCGGGTTGGGAGGCTGGGACACCTCCAGTCATCCAGCACCCCAGGCACCCACGTCCTCCCAGGGGACGACAAGCGCTGTGGGTTCTGCCTCCGTCTTGGAGCCCTCCTACAGCTGAGGAGCCTGCTCCTCCCTGCCAGGGAGCTAGGAGGTGACATCTCCCCTCCCGTGGTGACAGTGACTTTGACCCCGGGCCTGCAGCCGGTGGTGAGGGATGCTCCTGTCTCTGCTTCGCTCTGGGTGTGACTGAGTGATGGTGTCTCTAACCCTTCGGGGGCTGCTCTCTGGGCCGTAGTCCATGCACACGCAGGAGGTGGCATCCAGCC
Source organism: Calidris pugnax (assembly GCF_001431845.1). Classification (NCBI taxonomy): domain Eukaryota; kingdom Metazoa; phylum Chordata; class Aves; order Charadriiformes; family Scolopacidae; genus Calidris; species Calidris pugnax. The sequence goes on along the minus strand of NW_015091670.1, from coordinate 653,075 downwards.
CCCTCAACCTGGTCTCTGCTTCCAGGACACTCTCCAAAAACCTGGTGAAAAATGCCAAGAAAACAATTGGCCGCCAGTATGTGACACGGAAGAAATACACACCGCCCACGTGGGAGCAGCGGAGCAGCCAGCACTTCCCCGAGGACAACGAGGATGAGATCTCAGGTTGGGAGCCACCTGGGCAGGGACGGGGGGGCCGTGGGGGCCGGGGCGTTTGCTGGAGCAGGAGCATCTTCCAGCTGGGAGAGATCTCGGCCGTCGCTCTGCAGGGGAGCAGGGTGGGAGCCTCCCTGGTGCAGGGTGTTGCCACCACCATCACCTCTCCCAGTTCTTGATGGTCCTCCAGCTCTGGTTTGCTGGTGGTGGCCAGTCAGCAGCTCAACATACTTCCTGGTGAGCCCTGTGGGGAGGAGGGAGTTCTTCGGGCTGTGGCCTCAGCTCCTTGGATGAAAAGTCCCAGATGTAAGCAGCAGGAGGACAGGTTAGTTAGATGTGAAAAGAGCTTGACTGGTTTGTGAGGGATGAAGGACTCGAAGGGATGGGAGTCCTCCGCGTTGGAGATTACAGGCCTGTCAGAGGAGACGTGGTGGATGGGATTGAGGGTTTCGGTGGGAGCGGTGTCCGTGGGGACCGGTCTACATGGGGCTGCATGGGATTGGACATGGCTGAGTTTGGATCTGTCCTCCTGTTCACCAAAATACTTTGGATTCTGCTGGTCCAGTCAGTGTTCAGCCCGAGGTCTGCCGCAGACGTTGCAAGCCCCCCCTGTGTCCACCATTTCAATTATTGGCAAAACATTCAGGCCCAGAAGAGATGCCTTTGAGGTCCCTGGTTGTCCTCCAGTTCTGGCACTGGGAGATGCATGAGGAGCATTAGGAAAGCTGCCTGTGGAGAGCAGCCACCCGGGGTTGTGTCTGTACGACAGGGATTTTGCCTGGATGGACATGTCCTGGGCTGAGACCCTCACTGGGGCCGGGGTCTCGCCCGTATTGCCCCCCATCTCCCAGGAGGTTGCTCTCCTCTGAGGGAGGAGGTGGGAGCAGTGTGATGGAGCAGCTCTGGATGGATCTCTGTTGGGCTGTTCCTCATCCCTCAGCGATGTGAAAGCACCAGAGAAACCTGCTGTAACGTCAGCGCCCAGCAGTTGGCTTTTCTTGGTGCTTTTAGCCTCACAAGTAAAAGCTCTCACCCCAAAGCCCAGCCCTTTGGTGGGGGCAGCTGAGCTCTCCCATCCCAGGGGAAGGTGGTGGGAGGGACCTCCTGCCCTGTCCCATCTCCGCAGGGTTGGGAGATGCCTCCAGCCCGGCTGTCTCCTCCGGCTGCGCCTGGGACATCGTGTCCGCTCCAAGGGCAGCCCCAGACTCCCCTTTGTCTCCCCAGTGTCCGAAGAGATGGACAGAAGCACTTTGACCCCCACCACCACCATCAGACCTTCGGACAAGATGACCATCAACCACTTGGTGGAGCGAGCCTGCTGCCGCGACTACCAGCGCCTGGGGCTGGGCACCCTCAGCAGCAGCCTCACCCGCTCCAAGAACGAGCCCTTCCGCATCTCCACCGTGAACCGCATGTACGCCATCTGCCGCAGGTGAGCTGGCCAGAGCCCCTGCACGGGGCCCAGCAGATGGAGAGGTCGGGTTTGAGCAGCACTCCATCATTAATGGCTTTTACAAAGGGAGAAAACAAAATAATTGAACAGAATAATTGAACGGCAACTCAGAATCATAGAATCATAGAATCATAGAATTGCCCAGGCTGGAAGGGACCTCCAAAGGCCATCTAGTCCGACCCCCCCGCAGTCAGCAGGGACACCCCCAACTAGACCAGGTTGCCCAGGGCCTCGTCGAGCCTCTCCTTGAATATCTCCAGGGAAGGGGCCTCAACCACCTCCCTGGGCAACCTGTTCCAGTGCTCCACCACCCTCACAGTGAAGAACCCTCTCCTCATCTCCAGTCTAAATCTGTTCCCCTCCAGCTTGAAGCCATTGCCCCTCGTCCTGTCACTGCAGGCCTTTCTGAACAGGTTCTCCCCAGCCTTCCTGTAGGCCCCCTCAGGTACTGGAAGGCTGCTATTAGGTCTCCCCGGAGCCTCCTCTTCTCCAGGCTGAACAACCCCAGCTCCCTCAGCCCATCCTCATAGCAGAGGTGCTCCATCCCCCTGATCATCCTTGTGGCCCTCCTCTGGACCCTCTCCATCAGGTCCATGTCCTTCTTATATTGAGGGCTCCAGACCTGCACACAATACTCCAGGTGAGGTCTCACCAGAGCAGAGTAAAGTGGCAGAATCCCCTCTCTGGACCTGCTGGCAACGCAGCTTTTGAGTCAAAACCAGCGAGATTCACACTGACTTCCTAGAAGGTATCCCCAGAAGGTGACCCCCTAGAAGGTATCCCCAGTCGGTGCATATACCTGTGAGTAAGGCTACAAATCATGGGTTAATACATCTACATGTATATATCTCAGCACAGCATAGAAGCTCACACGTGCACACACACATAGAGGTCTCCGATGGGGAATTTCTTAATAGCAGACAATGCCAGAGAACCCAAAGGGGACGCTTGTAGGTCCTACACCTGCTGGGATGGACAGAGGAGCATCCCCATCCATGAAGCTGATGCGATCTCACACTGTAGAGGTGGATGAGAGAGAGACCAGCCTAGAGTTACAATTTCCCACTGTTTAGTGTGAGGAAGAGGAGGCTGAGGGGACACCTCATCACTCTCTACAACTACTCAAAAGGACACTGTAGAGAGGTTGGTGCTGGTCTCTTCTCACAGGTAATTAACGACAGAACAAGAGGGAATGGCTTCAAGCTCCAACAGGGGAGGTTTAGACTGGACATTAGGAAGGAATTTTTCACCCAAAGAGTGGTCGGGCATTGGAACAGGCTGCCCAGGGAGGGGGTGGAGTCCCCATCCCTGGCTGTGTTTAAGGGCTGTTTAGATGCAGTGCTAAGGGACATGGTGTAGGGGAGGACTTTGTAGAGTAGGGGAGATGGTTGGACTCGATGATCCCAAGGGTCTCTTCCAACCTGAATGATTCTATGATTTCTCAGATGTAGAATAACTACTGAGGGTGCATTGACGTTCCTCAGCGGGCGGTGGTTGAGGCTTAAGAAGGGTCTTCTCCCGCCCTGCCCTCGAGGAGTTAGCCCAAGAGGTCTCTCAGCTCAGGGGAGTCACTGGCCACTGCCCTTTGCCATCCAGGGGAGCTCAAAGGGTCTTTCCTGAAGGGCTGGGGGGGTCGCACGGCCACGGTGCTGCTCCCCGCTGGGCTCTGCAGAGCCTCCCCTCTCCCCTGCAGCTACCCCGGGCTGCTCATCGTGCCGCAGAGCATCCAGGACAACACCATCCAGCGCATCTCCCGCTGCTACCGCCAGAACCGCTTCCCCGTGGTCTGCTGGAGGAACTCCCGCACCAAGGCCGTGCTGCTGCGCTCGGGGGGGCTGCACGGCAAGGGAGTGGTGGGGCTCTTCAAGTCCCAGAACGCCCCCACCGCAGGTACCCGTCCCCTCCGTGCCCCGGGGCAGGCAGGGAGCGGGCTGCAGACCCCCCCTCCTCGGGGTCCAGTGCTGGTGGCGGAGCCGTGATGCCGGTGGGCTCTCTCCTCCCAGGTCCCTCGCAGACGGACTCCACCAGTTTGGAGCAGGAGAAGTACCTGCAGGCCGTCATCAACTCCATGCCGCACTACGCCGACGCCGGCGGGCGCAACACGCTCAGCGGCTTCACCTCGGCGCACATGAGCAGCTCAGGTGAGGAGCTGGGCCGCGGCGCGGCGGGGGGTGCAGGAGGGTCCTGCTCTCCCTCCCACAGCCCAGGCAGCCAGGTGAGCGGCCGTGCCCCCTCTCCCACCGCGGAGGAGGCAGCAGAGCCTTCCCGGCGCCCTCTCCAGAGCTCCCAGCACCGGCCCAACTTGCCCAGGACCAGACGGGCACGGCCGCTCTCTGCCCCGGGGGTGGTGGCCACTGTCTGCGGGCACTGGGCTCCCTGTGGCCAGAGGGGAGGTGGAGGTGGCCACTCTGCTGCCAGCTGCCTGGGCCGTGACAAAGGGGCTCCCTGTCTTGGCGGGGGGCACGGTCTTGTCTCGGGGGGCAGGGGGGGGGCACATTCCCCGTGGGAGGTGCTGGATGCTGCAGCCTCCTCTGAGCCCTGGTGCCGTCCCCTCTGTCCCCTTGCCTGGGGGGGTCCAGACTGGCCCCAGGACGAGGGTCCCCCGCCGGCAGTGACACGGCTGGGCACCGTGGTGCCACCCCATCCCTTTGCACAGGTCACCACCCCCCCCAAGCCCTCCTGCAGGAAGGAGGGGGCAGCCCCCCCCCAGGGCACCCCACAGCGCTGCCCCCTGCTCCCACTGCTCAGGGCTCTCCCCGCCCCATCCCCTGTCCCTGTGCTCTGCGCCCCCCGGGACCGAACCCGTGGCTGGTGGTGGGGATGGGTTTTGGGAGCCTGCGAGCACTGGGAGCCCCAGGACTGTGCTGGGATCCAGGCGCTCGCTGGGGAGCGGGTGGGGACGGACCCCCCCTAACTGAGATCTGGGCACCGTCCGCCCCCTCCAGCCCGGGGTCTGTCGTGGGAAGCCTCGGTAAGTCTCTGCCCCCCTCGCTCTCCGAGCAGCCTGCCCTTTCCTGCCGGGGCAGAGCCTCCTCTCCGCGCTCCAGCGTCATCCATCCTCCATCCCAGCCATTCCACCCCCTCATCGCTGCAGAGGTCACCGGGAGCCAGAGGGACCCGGACAGGGACAGCCCTGGTGGGAACCCAGGGAGACCCAGGGGGATCCCTGCAGCCTGGGCAGCAGAGGACTTGCCAAAAGCCCCTCTGAGGTCTCTCCCCTGACATGGGGGAACATTCCCAGAGCTCCAGCTGAGGGAGGAGGGGGTCAGACCAGCAGATGACCTGGCGTGGTGGGGAGGGAGCAGCAGCGCAGGGGGCTGTGGGCGGTGGCAGTGCCTAGGTGACCCCCCCACAGTCCAGGGCTGCAGGAGGGTCGAGCCCCTGCTGCTGCACCAGCTGCCTTTGTGCTGTGGCTCCAGCTGGAAGGTGTCTCCCGCATGTTGGCCTCCTGGTCCTGGCCCTGGGCCCTCCTGCTTGCCACCTCTTGTCTCTCGCTGGCCCCTTCCCCTCCCTCCTGAGCAGTTGTGGGGGGGCCAAAGCGGGGGGGCCGCTCTGGAGCAGCGCAGCGAGGCCGGGAGCTGACATTCTGTTGGTGCTACAGATTTCTCCGACAAGAGGCAGCCTAAGCTGGGATCGCTCATGAAGCAGGTGATGGGAGGGAAGGACGATGGGCCCGGTACTATTAGCCGCGGAGGTGAGGACGTGCGAGTGAAACGCTGCCTCGTGGGGGCCTCGCCAAGGCCCCCCCCGGCTCGGGGCAGCCTTTGTAGAGTAGATGCTTCCCCTTGGCTCCCCCCGAGCTCTGTGCTGTGGGGCAGCCGCAGGGAGGGCGGGAGGGACCTGCTGCAGCTCCCATCTTCCTTCATCATCCCACCCATTGCTCCGCTCGCTGCCTCCGGGCTCCCCGGGCGCCTCTTCCCGCCCGGCCCCGGGGAGAGCGTGGCTCCTGCTGCCCGCGCTGAGGCCGCTCTCGTCCTGTGCTCTCAGGGCTGGCTCACAGAGCCAGGGTCATCACTCTCTCCACCCCAAAGTGCGTGTCGCCGAAGGGCCGCGAGACGCCCCGAGGTACGGTACCGCCGGCGTCCTAACCACCGCCGCCCGGGTGCTAACCTCACCCCCCCCACACGCACTCCCACCCCTCACACAACTAACGCCCCACCAACACCCCACCAACACCCAGCATGTCGCTGGCGCGGTCCAGCTCCCGGTGCCGGCGGTAAGTACCGGGCCCGTCCCCAAACCCCCTCCTCAGGTTTGCTTTAGGCTCCTTGCGCATCTGCTGGTGCTGGGGTGGTGGTGGTGGTGGCCGGGGAGGGGGCTGGCTGGCAGGGAAGGGGTCCCGGTGGCGCTGGGGGCTGGGGGCTGGGGGCTGGTCTCTGTCCCCTCCAGGCAGGAAATCAATCCGAGAGCACCCAGCAAGGAGAAGGAGCAAAAGCAAACCTGGTTCCCAGCATGTGCTCCCGGGGCTGCGGGGTGACAGCAGCTCGGCCACCGCTTTTCCAACCCCGATGCCAGCCTGGCTTCGGGGGGGGACGTGGACAACCGGGGACCCCCAGCCTGACTGCCCTCTGTCCTGCAGGCAAGTGGGGCAGCATCCGGGCCAGCGGGCGCATGAGCAGCTACGCCCTGAACATGGAGATCGGGTCCCGCCTGGCTGGGAAGGACCTGCTGGGTGCCCAGCACAACGGCACCCCCGCGGAGGCCAGCTTCCTGCGCCAGCACCGCGCATCCCTCTACATCATCGGCGACAAGTCGCAGCTGAAGGTAACCCCGGTGCCTGGCCATGGCCTCCTCCTCAGGGGGGGGGACAAGGAGAGAGTCCAGAGAAGGGCAACGGGGCTGGGGAGGGGGCTGGAGACCAAGGAGAAGGGGCTGGAGAACTTCTGAGGGAGCTGGGGGTGTTCAGCCTGGAGAAAAGGGGGATGAGGGGAGACCTTCTTGCTCTCTCCAACTCCCTGAAAGGAGGGGGCAGCCAGGGGGGGTCGGTCTCTTCTCCCAAGGAACAGGCCATGGGACAAGAGGAAACGGCCTCAAGTTGCCCCAGGGGAGGTTTAGGATGGAGATTGGGGAAAATGTCCTCCCCCAAAGGGTTGTGAAGCCTTGGCAGAGGCTGTCCAGGGCAGTGGTGGAGTCCCCATCCCTGGAGGGATTTCAAAGCCGGGCAGACGTGGTGCTGAGGGACATGGGTCAGTGGGGGTTTGGGCAGTGCGGGGTTGGTGGTTGGAATCAATGCTATTAAACATCCAGCCTCAACGATTCTGTGGTTCTATGTTTACTAAAATTTGTATTTCTTAGAATTACAGAGTCACAGAAGGGTTTAGGTTGAAGGGACCTTTAAAGACCAACGAGTCCAACCCTCTGCCCTTAAGCAGGGACACCTCCCACCAGACCAGGTTGTTCAGAGCCCCGTCCAGTCTGACCTTGGAAAACTGACCTTGGACTCCATGATCTTAAAGACCTTTTCCAACCTCAGGGATTCTGTGGTTCTTGGGGGGGCAGTGGATCTGCTCGGGGGGGTCTCTCGGGGCGGTGCTGATTCTCTCCTCCCTCAGGGGGTGAAGCCGGACCCACTGCAGCACTGGGAGGTGGTGCCCATCGAGGTGTTCGACGTGCGGCAGGTGAAGGCCAGCTTCAAGAAGCTGATGAAGGCCTGTGTGCCCGGCTGCTCCACCATCGATCCCAGCAGCACCTACTTGCGGTCCCTGGAGGAGTCCGAGTGGCTGTCCCAGGTCAGTTGTCACCCAAAGCCCAGGGGGGCCCTGGGCAGTCCCCACAGTAGGAGTCTTTGCTGTTGGCTGTCGCTCACGGGCATGTGTCCTGAGCTCCTGTGAGGTGAGAGTGAAGGTCCATGTGCCCTCTCCAAAAGCATCGCTGTGGCACAGAACAGGGGACACCAAGGGGAAAGGCCGGTGTGAGGAACAGGATAAAAAGATGCTCAAAAAGATGCTCCTCAGCATCTTTCTGCTGAGGAAAGGCTGAGGGACTTGGGTGTGTTTACCTAGAGCATCTCTGTGCTGAGGAAAGGCTGAGGGACTTGGGTGTGTTTAGTGTGGAGAAGAGCAGAGGGAGGGGGGATCTGCTCAAGGCCTGGCAATCCTTCCAGGGTGGGTGTCAGGAGGATGGGGCCAGGCTTTTCCCAGTGGTGCCCAGGGCCAGGCCAAGAGGGAACGGGCACCAACTGGAGCAGGGGAAGCTCCATGGGAACACCATGAGGAGGCCGTTGTTTGGTGTGAGGGTGGCAGAGGCCTGGCAGAGGCTGCCCAGAGAGGTGGTGGAGTCTCCTTCTCTGGAGACATTGCAACCCCCCTGGAGACGTTGCTGTGGGAGCTGCTGTGGGTGTCCCTGCTCTGGCAGGGGGTTGGACTGGGTGCTCTCCAGAGGTCCCTGCCAACCCCAGGTCACTCTGGGGTTGTGTGACAATAGCCCAGAGTTCTCCTCGGTGTCTCTGGACATGAGATCTGTGAGTGTTTGGGGCAGCTGAGGGAGTGGGGCAGGACTCACAGGACAGCAGAACACTGCAGAGGGGCTGGTATAAGGCAGTGCCTGCTGTGGGGAGCGAGGGACCCACAGCTCTGCTCGTGGCATGGTGGTTCTGCCATTGCAGATGAAGGGTCCTGTATGGTGTCTGAGTGTGGGAGTCATGGCCCTGTGTAGCCCCCCCTGCTCTGCTCCGTTTGGTCCCTGCTCCCAGGGGACGGGGTCCCTTCTCACAACCTCCAGCGAGTGATTTTCCTGCGCCCCGATAACTCTCAGCCCTTCCCTCGGCAGATCCATAAGATCCTGCAGATCTCGGTGTTGGTGGTGGAGCTCCTGGACACGGGCTCCTCCGTGCTGGTCAGCCTGGAGGACGGCTGGGACATCACCACGCAGGTAGGAGCCCTTGGGCTGCCAGACACGATGGCTGCCCGTGGCCCTGTCCCCAGGAGTATCTCGAGCCCCCCCTGTCCCCCCCACAGGTGGTCTCCTTGGTGCAGCTGCTCTCGGACCCCTACTACCGGACGCTGGAGGGCTTCCGCCTGCTGGTGGAGAAGGAGTGGTTGTCCTTCGGGCACCGCTTCAGCCACCGTGGGGCACAGACCCTGGCCGGCCAGAGCAGCGGGTTTGCCCCCATCTTCCTCCAGTTCCTGGACTGTGTCCATCAGGTGAGCTCCGAGTGCTCCCCGTCTCCCTGAGCGGCGGGGCTGGCTCCTTGTGCAGTGGGCAACAAGCCCCGAGCCGGTGTGTGGGTGCCGGGAGGTCTCACCCCTCCTGCTCCTCGCAGATCCACCTGCAGTTCCCCATGGAGTTCGAGTTCAGCCAGTACTACCTGAAGTTCCTCAGCTACCACTACATCTCCAACCGCTTCCGCACCTTCCTGCTGGACTCCGACTACGAGCGCATCGAGCTGGGTGAGGGCAGCGTGCGGGCCCCGCGCTGATGGCAGCCCAGTGTCTTCTCCACGTAATCCCCCTCCCCACTCTTCTCCCCAGGCCTCCTTTACGAGGAGAAGGGCGAGCGGAAGAGCCAGGCGGTCTACAAATCCATCTGGGATTACATCGACCGCCTGAACAAGAAGGCCCCCGTCTTCTTCAACTACATGTATGCCCCCGAGGATGGGGAGGTGAGAGCTCTGCTCCTGCCCTGGGGCAGCCCGGCCAAGCCCCCCTGTGACACACAGAGCTGGGACGGGGCTCTCTGGGGGCACCCTGGGGTCCCCTCGCCTGCATGGAGCCAGGGAGCAGCCCTTTGTTGGCTGGACCAGTGTTTGCCCACCTGAGTGGTCCCGGGGAGGGTGGTTGCCACCTTGGGGGGCAGGAGCAGAGTCAGGCCCTCAAGAGCCCTGTCCCTGCAGAGGAGTCAAGGGAGGGAGGTGAGGTTTCAGGGGGCTGGGGCAGGGGGGGATCCCCAGCTGGAGCTGCCGGGGTCTCCTTTAGGGCTCTTCACCACCTCCCAAGCAGGGGGGTCCTTCCTCGGGGCAGCATGGGGACTGCTCTGCCAACCTGCTCCGAGCCCTCCTTTGGGCTGGGCCCAGCCTTGGCCAAAGCTCTGCCTTTCTCCAGCCCAGCATTGCCTCCTCCCGGCCACCCCGCAGCCGTCCTGCCTCGGCTGCCTCCTGTTTCTGGGCAAAAAGCATCGCCCTTGGGGAAAACTCATCGTGAAGAGACTGAATTCCCATCTGGAGGGACTGTCCCTGCAGCAGAATCATAGAATCATAGAATGGTTTGGGTTGGAAGGGACCTCAAAGATCATCGAGTTCCAACCCCCTGCCCTGGGCAGGGACACCTCCCACCAGCCCAGGTTGCTCAAGGCCCCATCCAGCCTGGCCTTGAACCCCTCCAGGGATGGGGCAGCCACAACTTCCCTGGGCAACCTGTTCCAGTGTCTCACCACCCTCAGAGTAAAAAAATTCTTCCTGAGATCTAATCTGAATCTTTTTTCTTCCAATTTAAAACCATTTCCCCTTGTCCTATCACTACACTTCCTGGCAAAGAGTCCCTCCCCAGCTCTTCTATAGGCACCCTTCAGATACTGAAAGGCCGCTCTAAGGTCTCCCCGGAGCCTCCTCTTCTCCAGGCTGAACAATCCCAGCTCCCTCAGCCTGTCAGGACCAGGGACACATCCTGCCCAGGGGCTGCTGCCCTTCCTGAGCATCCTCTGCTTCTTCCCCAGGTGCTGAGGCCCTACAGCAACATTTCCAACCTGAAGGTGTGGGACTACTACACGGAGGAGACGCTTTCCGAGGGCCCCTCCTACGACTGGGAGCTGGCGCAGGGGCAGCCGGAGCACGTGGAGGAGGATCGGCAGGACACCAGTGCCCCCCAGACCAAGCGCAAGATCATCTGGCCCTGCTACGACAACCGCAGCCGCGTGGAGCCCGACGCCATCTCCAAACTGCTGGAGGTGAGTCTGGCCAGGGGGCTGCGGGGGCTGCTGCTCCCCTCTGCTCTGCACCCCAGGGGTTTGTGTCTCGTCCTCAGCAGGTTCCCATCTTCACCCCCTGCACCAGGACAGGGTGGGGGGGACCTGCTGGAGAGCAGCTCTGGGGAGAAAGACCTGGGAGTCCTGGGGGACACCAGGATGCCCAGGAGCCAGCAATGGGCCCTGGTGGCCAAGAAGGCCAAGGGCATCCTGGGGGGCATCAAGAAGAGCGTGGCCAGCAGGTGGAGGGAGGTCATCCTGCCCCTCTGCTCTGCCCTGGGGAGGCCCCAGCTGCAGCACTGGGACCAGTGCTGGGCTCCCCAGTTGCAGAAGGCCAGGGAAGTGGTGGAGAGGGCAGAGCAAAGGGCTGCCAAGATGGTGAGGGGCCTAGAGCATCTCTGTGCTGAGGAAAGGCTGAGGGCCTTGGGTGTGTTTAGTGTGGAGAAGAGCAGAGGGAGGGGGGATGTGCTCAAGGCCTGGCAATCCTTCCAGGGGGGGTGTCAGGAGGATGGGGCCAGGCTTTTCCCAGTGGTGCCCAGGGCCAGGCCAAGAGGGAACGGGCACCAACTGGAGCAGGGGAAGCTCCATGGGAACACCCTGAGGAGGCCGTTGTTTGGTGTGAGGGTGGCAGAGGCCTGGCAGAGGCTGCCCAGAGAGGTGGTGGAGTCTCCTTCTCTGGAGACATTGCAACCCCCCTGGAGACGTTGCTGTGGGAGCTGCTGTGGGTGCCCCTGCTCTGGCAGGGGGTTGGCCTGGGTGCTCTCCAGAGGTCCCTGCCAACCCCTTGTGATTCTGTGATTCAATTTGGTCTCCCCGTGGTGTCCCCAGGGCTGGGACACTGCCCCGTGCAGTCAGTTGAGCCCCCTCCTGGGGTCAGAGGTCCCAGGGGTTGTGTCCCCATCTGGGCTGATGCCTGAATGTCCCCCACAGGAGCTGCACAACCTGGAGATGGAGCTGGGGCAGATCCCGGAGCGCTGGAAGGACACGTGGGACAAGGTGAAGGCTTCCCAGCGCACGGAGGTGCGGCAGGAGGGCAGCCGGGTAGGTGGGGGCTGCGTCACGGGGGGCTGAGGGGGGGGTTGGCTCTGCCCAAGGGTGCTCCAAGCCAAGGGGGTGTTCGCTCCTGGGGCCCAGGACGGTGCTGGGTGCTCCCCCTCACCCCGTCCCCTCTGCTCCCCACAGACCCCCAGCTCCCTGCTGATGTCCTCTGGCCTTTCCCACCACCGGCGCTCCCTGGGGGTCTACCTGCAGGAGAGTGGGGTGGGCTCCACCCTCAACCTCAGCCTGGACAGCGACACCAGCAGCACCTCCACCCCCTCCAGCGGGAAGCAGGGCGGCCGCAGGAGCACCAGCACGCTCTACAGCCAGTTCCAGATGTCCGAGAGCGAGAACAGGCAGGCGGGGGGCTCGGGGGGAGGGTTCCTCTCTGGGGAGGGGTCTGGGTCCTGCAGCGTGCAGACCCCCTGAAGGACACGGAGCTGTTGGAGCGGGGACAGAGGAGGCCCCGGAGATGCTGGGAGGGCTGGAGCCCCTCTGCTGGGAGGGGGGGCTGAGAGAGTTGGGGGGGTGGTTCAGCCTGGAGAAGAGAAGGCTCCGGGGAGACCTTGGAGCACCTTCCAGTCCCTCAAGGGGGGGGGGCTCCAGGAAAGCTGGGGAGGGACTCTTTAGCAGGACCTGTTGTGATAGGACAAGGGGTAATGGCTTTGAACTAAAAGAGGGAAGATTTAGCCTAGATATTGGGAGGAAGTTCTTTGCTGGGAGGGTGGTGAGAGCCTGGCCCAGGTTGGGCAGAGAAGCTGTGGCTGCCCCATCCCTGGAGGGGTTGAAGGGCAGGTTGGAGGGGGCTTGGAGCAACCTGGGCTGGTGGGAGGTGTCCCTGCCCAGGGCAGGGGGTTGGACTAGATGGTTTTTAAAGTCCCTTCCCAGCCAAACCAGTCTGTGGTTCTATGATTCTTGTCCCCAATGATGTGCCACAGCCCAAATGGCCCCTCAGCCCCTCTCTCCTTCCCCCCATAACGCGCTGCCCGGCTCCTGCAGGTCCTACGAGGGGTCACTCTTCAAGAAAGGAGCCTTCATGAAGCCGTGGAAGCCTCGCTGGTTCGTGCTGGATAAAACCAAGCACCAGGTACTGCGGGGTGGGGGGATGGGGTGGGTCTGTCTGTCTGTCCCTCCCTCCCTCCCCTGAGCGCTGACCCCCGGGACTCCCCCCGCAGCTGCGGTACTACGACAGCCGCATGGACACGGAGTGCAAAGGGGTGATCGACCTGGCCGAGGTGGAGTCCATCACCCCAGGAGCCCCCAGCATGGGGGCCCCCAAGACGGTGGATGAGAAGCTGGGGAGGGACTCTTTAGCAGGACCTGTTGTGATAGGACAAGGGGTAATGGCTTTGAACTAAAAGAGGGAAGATTTAGCCTAGATATTGGGAGGAAGTTCTTTGCTGGGAGGGTGGTGAGAGCCTGGCCCAGGTTGGGCAGAGAAGCTGTGGCTGCCCCATCCCTGGAGGGGTTGAAGGGCAGGTTGGAGGGGGCTTGGAGCAACCTGGGCTGGTGGGAGGTGTCCCTGCCCAGGGCAGGGGGTTGGACTAGATGGTTTTTAAAGTCCCTTCCCAGCCAAACCAGTCTGTGGTTCTATGATTCTTGTCCCCAATGATGTGCCACAGCCCAAATGGCCCCTCAGCCCCTCTCTCCTTCCCCCCATAACGCGCTGCCCGGCTCCTGCAGGTCCTACGAGGGGTCACTCTTCAAGAAAGGAGCCTTCATGAAGCCGTGGAAGCCTCGCTGGTTCGTGCTGGATAAAACCAAGCACCAGGTACTGCGGGGTGGGGGGATGGGGTGGGTCTGTCTGTCTGTCCCTCCCTCCCTCCCCTGAGCGCTGACCCCCGGGACTCCCCCCGCAGCTGCGGTACTACGACAGCCGCATGGACACGGAGTGCAAAGGGGTGATCGACCTGGCCGAGGTGGAGTCCATCACCCCAGGAGCCCCCAGCATGGGGGCCCCCAAGACGGTGGATGAGAAAGCCTTCTTCGACGTGAGTGTGGCCACCGCGCTGCGCCGCGGGCAACCGAGCTGGGCAACCCGTGGCCGTGACGTGGAGCCCCGACCCTTTGCTCTGGGGGCTCTCTGGGTGCAGCCCCCCCACCCCAGCCCC
>NW_015091670.1:630467-637979 GCF_001431845.1 Calidris pugnax | reverse complement strand
CGTGTACAATAATGGCTGTGGCAGGGCCTGGTGTCACGGAGGGTTTTGTAACTTACCTGAGCAGTTGTAGATTATTGAAGTTTCTGTACATTGTGTCAAACATACAGAGTCCTTGTATTGTATTGTGCCTAGAGGAAAAAGGTTATTATATAAAGAGAAAAACTAACTGAATTTAATAAAAAAATTAATATGACACGTGCCCTTTTGTTTCACTGTCACCGACATCAGCTGTGTCCCCCCTGTCCCCAGTGCCCGGGGCTGGTGCTCAGGAACCACCAGACCTGGGCTTGGCCCCTCTCCTGGGGGACGGGGGTGTCCCCAGCTTCGCGGGACGGAGCCTCGTGGGGTGACACTGGTGCAGCTCTGGGGACATCCCCGTGCGGGGGCTGCACTGGGTCCTGCATCTCCTTCCCCCCTTCTGGCAAGTTTTACTCCTCTCCCGGGGACCCTGGTTTGATGAGCCCGGTGTCACCAAGGCTGGGTCGGTCCCCGCTGGGGCACTGGGCAGCAGAACCTCTTCCCTGGGAAAAGGGGGTGCCCCCGGGGCTCCCAGTGAGCGCCTGGTCCCAGAGCCCCACAGCAGCAGGATGGACCAGGGCCAGGCCCTGCCTGGAGCTACCGGGGGGGGCACAGCCCAAGCCCACCCAGCTCCGCAGCCGGGGACAGAAACAGGCGATAAAGGAAAACTGGAAAGAAACCCCAAACCCAACGGTGCCAGTTTGCAACGCTCCCCGTCCCCGGCCGGTGCTGGGGACACTGAGGGACAAGGACAGGAGGCAGCTGGTACCAAACCTGCCACTGGTCGCCATCAACAGCCAACTGAAATGCTCATTGAATAGAGGACCAGCGACTCCAAACCTGCTCCAGGCTGGAGCCACCCCCCCCGGGACCCCCCGAGCCCCCCCAGGGCAGGAGCGGAGCCTCCAGAGCTTCGGCATCATCTCCACGGCCCGAGCTGCGCGATGCCATGGGGTGGTGCCTTCAGGACCCCCCCTGCAGCTGGAGGAGCCACCCCAGCCCCCCCTCAGAGCCACGGCCCCCCCTGTGCCTTCAGGGCGAAGACTCGAGGATTTTGGCACAGAAGCCACGGGACTAAGATTTTCTTAGAGCGCAGCTGCCACAATTCAACAGAAGAGGCCAACGTCTGGCAAAGCTGCCAATGGCCCAGGCCCCCCCCGCGGGGCCAGAGTGCCCCAGAAAAACTCTCTTTCTCCTTCCCTCCGATACCAAGAGGTGACCTGAGACCAGTGACCCCCCAACCTCTGCTCTGGCCGGGGGGTGCAGGAGGCACCGAGCTCCTCGTGCCGCGGGTCCAGCCTCCCTCCCGGCTGCAGGGCAGAAGAAAGGAGCAGGTTCCACCCCAAAACGCTGCCCCTGCCCCTGCTCAGCCCCTGCCCGCGCCGGGGGGGTCGGGCCAAGCCCGAGAGCGAAGCCCTTGGGACACGGCAGATCCTGTGGGATGGAGGAATCCACCACTGGCACGTGAATTTTGAGCTTTTATTGATAGTTGGAATTTACAGCCTAAAACTGACAACATAGAGAGATGCAGACTTTTTTTTTTCTTTTCCTTTTTTCTTTTTTTTTTTTCCTTTTTTTTTGTCTCCTTTTTTACAAAAAACAAAAACCAAAATAACCAAAAAGCCACCAGCATCAGATTTACAATATAAAAGTTTTGACAGTAGAGAGACTAAAGTACATCTGGAATTACTCAGAAAAATAAACAGGGAAAAAAGGCAGTAATTTAAAATCCGTCCCTCATATATACACATAGATACACAGACATTGCTTACAAAGACCCGGTTTCAACATTTAAGGGCAGTAGGCATCATGAGAGAAAAAAAAAAAAAAAAAGAAGGCTCCCCTATGTCATTGCACTAAATTAATGACCCCAGGTGGGCACCCCCCGCTTCGCCACCCCTTCCCGGTTCCGAGGAAAGGCCACGGGAAGCTCCAAGGGGATTTTTCCCCCCCCCAGGCTCGGTGAGGGCCCCCCCAACGCGGCCACGGCCTCGGCCCCCAGCCCCGGGACCAGCGATGGTTCTTATTGCTATTCAGAGAGACGTCACCGACCGGCCACCGGGCCAGGGGCGCTGGATCCTATGGAAGGCATCGAGCCAGCCCCCAACTCCGGCTTCTCCAGCCCGGCCCCGGGGCGGCCACCCCCCAAAACCTGCGGCAGATCCCCAGGGACACGGGGCTCTCGGGGCAGGGAGAGGGAAGGATGGGATTTTTCGGCAGAGCAAAGCGGGTGCGGGAGCGACGCTGAAAATCTGGGAACTGAGAACCTCAAACCCAGCTCCAAACACACCAACAGCCCATCCCCGACCTGCCCACGGCCACAGTTTGGACCAGTGGATTGAAGGGATCCCCTGGTCTCGGGGGGCTGGGAAGGTGCCACCTCACATCCCTCATGGCCCGGGATTCAGCTCTACCCGGGCTGTGACACAGGGACCATGGAGGTGGCCGTCCCTGCAGCAAGGAGCCCAGGAGGGTCCCGTGCCCCCCTGGATGGACCTTCCAGCCCCCAGATCCCACCCCTCCGGCAGATAAGGAATTATTTAAAAAAAAAAAACAAACTGAAAAACAAACCAAACCAACCTGTTGTGGTTTATTTTTAGTTTAAACAAGCGTTTCGGGTCCTTTAGCCCAAGGTGGCAGCTGGTGGAGCCCTGGGGTGGCCAGGCTGGACGGGGGGGTTTGTGCTAACAGTCACTCAGCCACACGCTCCCCATCGCCCGCTCCGACCCCCGGCCAAAGGGAAGAGAAACCCGGGGAGGGCAGGGAGAAGCCCCAGAGAAGCAACTCCAGAAGCTCCAATTCAACAGACCGTGGACCAAGGTAAGGTGGCAAAGAATATTTAATATTCCCATTGCTTTAAATCTGCCGAGTGCAAATGAACCGCTTCAGCGACGGCGTCCTGTCGAGTCGGGAAAATCAGAGCCTAAAAAGGAAGTTTCTGTTTGTCCGAGCAGACACAGCCCCACAGCAAGGAACAGCATCAGAGCCCTGGGTAGTTTCATGTGCAATAAAACATATTGCCCCCTCCACGTATATACATATCTGTAGTGTGGGACAGACACACAGACACATATAGTTATATATATCTCTTAAGCGCTGCCGGACCGACCGCTCTTGGGTTGTGTTAAAGAAAAGGTTTACAAAATATCAGACCAAGAAAAAGGCTTCTATAAAAGTTTGCATTTCAGCCGCCGCTGCTCATCTCACCGGGACCCAGCCCCAGCCCCGGGTCGGGTACAAAAGGCAAAGAGGGGGAGAGAGAAGGAACAAAAGTTAAAACATCAACCACCTTCTTTTCCAGGAGCCTCAACTGAGAAAAACGCCAAACGAAACACACCCTCCAGCACTTGGTCTTTTTTTTTTTTTTTTTTCTTTTTTGCTTTTCAGTCTGAAACCGCAGCTTTTACCTACCTAGAGAAAATGGCAACAAGTAGAAAATAGTATTTTTTATCTTGACCTGAACCCCCTCCACCCCCAACACCGAGTCGTTCCGTTCCCACCCCCAGCCCAGGGAACGACCCCCCCCAGCAAATCCTGCCCCTCCAGAGTGTGCCCAGTACCTTGGATTTATTTTACTTTTTTAATTTGTACCAATAATTAAATCATTTTAGAAGGTGCACACTGAATGATCAACAAGTTATACGCAAACCCAAAAGCTCTGAGAAAAATAGGTTTAAGGTGAATTTAGAAATATATATATATATATATATAAATAGTCCCTATATACATTAACAACTGAAGATGAAGAGGGGAGGAAGGGGACCAAGAGCCAGGGACCAGGGGACCCAACAGCAATTTCCACCAAGCCCTGCCCCTGCCCGTCCCGCGGCCGCAGCCCCCGGGGCAGCCACTGCCCCCCCAGCAAATAACACCCCCTTTTCTCTTACGGGGCACCAGCTCCTGCAGGTGAGAGGAGACGTGATGCTGCCAGGAGAAGTTACAAAAATACAGGGGGAGAAAAACCACCAAAGCTTTCAGGCACAGCAAGCAAACCCAAGGGTGTTCCTCACTTCTAAATCTGCTCCTTAAATGACCGACCAGGCTGGGAGAAGAAATCATTTTCTTGCTTGAAATCCCAATAATTCTTTTTAATCACGAGGTCTCCTCTGTTCTGTCTCAGGGCCCAAGCCCACCAGTGCACTTTTTTTTTTTTTTTTTTCTTTTTTGCTTTTCAGTCTGAAACCGCAGCTTTTACCTACCTAGAGAAAATGGCAACAAGTAGAAAATAGTATTTTTTATCTTGACCTGAACCCCCTCCACCCCCAACACCGAGTCGTTCCGTTCCCACCCCCAGCCCAGGGAACGACCCCCCCCAGCAAATCCTGCCCCTCCAGAGTGTGCCCAGTACCTTGGATTTATTTTACTTTTTTAATTTGTACCAATAATTAAATCATTTTAGAAGGTGCACACTGAATGATCAACAAGTTATACGCAAACCCAAAAGCTCTGAGAAAAATAGGTTTAAGGTGAATTTAGAAATATATATATATATATATATAAATAGTCCCTATATACATTAACAACTGAAGATGAAGAGGGGAGGAAGGGGACCAAGAGCCAGGGACCAGGGGACCCAACAGCAATTTCCACCAAGCCCTGCCCCTGCCCGTCCCGCGGCCGCAGCCCCCGGGGCAGCCACTGCCCCCCCAGCAAATAACACCCCCTTTTCTCTTACGGGGCACCAGCTCCTGCAGGTGAGAGGAGACGTGATGCTGCCAGGAGAAGTTACAAAAATACAGGGGGAGAAAAACCACCAAAGCTTTCAGGCACAGCAAGCAAACCCAAGGGTGTTCCTCACTTCTAAATCTGCTCCTTAAATGACCGACCAGGCTGGGAGAAGAAATCATTTTCTTGCTTGAAATCCCAATAATTCTTTTTAATCACGAGGTCTCCTCTGTTCTGTCTCAGGGCCCAAGCCCACCAGTGCATCCCCAGTCAAATGAGAAACCCACAGGAGGAGTGACCCCCCCGGGACGCTGTATGAGACCCCCAGAGCGGGCTGGGGGTGGTGGAGCCCTGGGGTGGCCGTGAGTCTGTCTGCGGTCCCCTGGGCTGCCCCACTGTCCCCACACTGCCCCACTGTCCCCACACTGCCCGTCCCCCCCCAGCATCACCCCCACTTCCCCGGGGACCTTCCTGGCCCAGCTCTTGGGGTGGGTGACATTCCTGCTGTTCCCCCCGTCTCTGCCACCAAACCCCCACCCCCAGGGCTCCTCGGCTGCCCCAGCGATGGGCCCTGCCAGGGCAGCCCCATGGCTCCTCCATCCCCATCCCATCCCCATCCCATCCCATCTCCATCCCATCTCCATCCCCCTCCAGGCTGCACTGGGAAAACACAGGGTTTTTACTGCCTGGTGACTCCTAACCCGCGCCAGGCACTAACGATCCCGTAATTAACAGCCACACGGCGGGTCCAGGTGATGCCAAGGACAAGCCACATCCCAGCAGTGATGGCACAGCTCCACCAACGCCACCCAACAGCCCACAGACAGCCCGGGGAAATCCGTGTGCCCTCTCCCAGCACACCAGTTATCCCACCAGTGACCCAGCACAGCCACCAGCATCCCACCAGTACCCCCATTATCCCACTGGTGACCCACAGGAATTCCATCCCCTCCCACCAGAGGCTGAGGATCCACAGGATCCCCCCGGACACAGGACCCCCAAACCCAGCCCCAGAACTGCACAACTCATGACGGTGCCCATGGTCAGTGGGTACCACCCCAACACTGACTGTTTCAACCCTCCCGTCACCCCCAGTGACACCGAGCCCCTGCTGCCGCCCACGGTGCGGGTCATTACCAAAGGGAAAAGCTCCTCAGCAGCTTTTCAAGTATTTCTCAGCGACTGCTCTGCAGAAAAACTGATTTTCATTCAAAAAAAAAAAAAAACCAACCCCAAATTCAGACGAGGAATATTTATGTTTCGTCTGGGGAAAATATTTACATGCCGTATCGACAAACGAGCTTTTAATTTAAATTACGCATTAAATAATAATATATTTAATATTAAATATTAGCTCTATTTAAACATAAGATTATGTCTGATCAATTTCTCAGGCCCTGTAAGCGCAGTTTAGTGCTGGGAGGACGAATCCAATGTACATTTTTTAGCTGGGGATCAATAAAACATCCTGGGATACGGGACGGACCCCAAATTTACCTTCTCTGTGCTGCCCCCGCACCATCGCCAGGAGCCTCTTCTCCCCACAACACCCACCCTAAAGGCGCCCCCGGAGCTCCCACAGGGAGAAGGGATTCCCAAATCCCATCTTTCCCCCTCTCCTGTGACACAGGCACGGGGGGGGAGCACAGCAACATCAGCAGCACCAACAGCTCCCAGCCCCCCGGTGCTGCCACTGCCCACCGGCCTCGGTAACCCCCCTGGGATCATCCACACACCCTGAGCCAGGGGAGAAACTGGGAGAGGGTCAGGGAAAGAGTCTGGGAAAGAGTCTGGGAAAGAAGGAAAAGGGTCCGGGAAAGGGTCTGGGAAAGGGTCTGGGAAAGAAGGGAAAGGGTCTGGGAAAGGAGGGAATGAAGGGAAAGGGTCTGGAGAAAAAAGGGTAAGGATCTGGGAAAGAAGGGAAAGGGTCCAGGAAAGAAAGAGTCCAGGAAAGAAGATAAAAGGTCCAGGAAAGAAGGGAAAGAGTCCGGGAAAGAAGGGAATGAAGGGAAAGGGTCTGGAGAAAAAAGGGTAAGGATCTGGGAAAGAAGGGAAAGGGTCCAGGAAAGAAAGAGTCCAGGAAAGAAGAGAAAAAGTCCAGGAAAGAAGGGAAAGAGTCTGGGAAAGAAGGAAAAGGGTCAAGGAAAGAGGGGAAAGGGTCCAGGAAAGAAGGAAGAGTCCAGAAAATAAGGGAAAGGGTTTGGGAAAGAAGAGAAAGGGTTTGGGAAAGGAGGGCTGGGGTCTGGGAAAGGAGGGCTGGGGTCTGGGAAAGGAGGGAAAGGGTTTGGGAAGGGAGGGCCGGGGTCTGGGAAAGGAGGGACGGGATCTGGGAAAGGAGGGACAGGGTCCCCACAGCAGCACAGCCCTGGCAGGACTGGGCCGGTGCAGGAGGAGCAGGCACAGCTGGGAATCCCATGGGGACAGAGGGACCGAGGGACACAAGGTGAGGGGGGCGGAAGAGGCAGGAGAGCACGAGGGACAGAAACACCTTCTGTCGGGAAGCGGGCGGATATAGGGATATAAGGCACTCGGAACAACACTGGGGGGTCTGGAAATCATGATTCTTACGGCAGCGAGGGAGCCCTCCCTGCGCATCCCGGTCCCTTCCCTCCTTCCCGGCTCCCTCGGGACGGACCGTGACGGGTCCCACATGGAATGAGAAGAAACAACTCCTGTCGCACTAAAAGGAAGGCACTGGTGCTTCTCTACCCAAAATTGTTATTGCTGATCATCGCTTTGCCCTACAGACAGGGCGCTGCCCCCGGGGCAGGGGGAGCTCTCTGCGGGGACGGTGCTGCCAATGGGGGGGACACCCCGAGCCGACACCCC
>NW_015091670.1:615552-617373 GCF_001431845.1 Calidris pugnax | reverse complement strand
TAACCCCCAGGTCCTGGCCAGCGGGGACGTGCACAGAGATGCTGTGAGAAGCTGATCCTGGCAGGCTCCTAACACCCCAAAAGTGAGGTTCCAAAAATGCGAGGCTCCAAAAAAAATCCTTTTAAAAATCCTAAGACTTTCCCATGTGACCCCAATATCTCTTTCAGTCCCATCCCCCAAAAAAAAAAAAAAAACCAACCCCAAATTCAGACGAGGAATATTTATGTTTCGTCTGGGGAAAATATTTACATGCCGTATCGACAAACGAGCTTTTAATTTAAATTACGCATTAAATAATAATATATTTAATATTAAATATTAGCTCTATTTAAACATAAGATTATGTCTGATCAATTTCTCAGGCCCTGTAAGCGCAGTTTAGTGCTGGGAGGACGAATCCAATGTACATTTTTTAGCTGGGGATCAATAAAACATCCTGGGATACGGGACGGACCCCAAATTTACCTTCTCTGTGCTGCCCCCGCACCATCGCCAGGAGCCTCTTCTCCCCACAACACCCACCCTAAAGGCGCCCCCGGAGCTCCCACAGGGAGAAGGGATTCCCAAATCCCATCTTTCCCCCTCTCCTGTGACACAGGCACGGGGGGGGAGCACAGCAACATCAGCAGCACCAACAGCTCCCAGCCCCCCGGTGCTGCCACTGCCCACCGGCCTCGGTAACCCCCCTGGGATCATCCACACACCCTGAGCCAGGGGAGAAACTGGGAGAGGGTCAGGGAAAGAGTCTGGGAAAGAGTCTGGGAAAGAAGGAAAAGGGTCCGGGAAAGGGTCTGGGAAAGGGTCTGGGAAAGGGTCTGGGAAAGGGTCTGGGAAAGAAGGGAAAGGGTCTGGGAAAGGAGGGAATGAAGGGAAAGGGTCTGGAGAAAAAAGGGTAAGGATCTGGGAAAGAAGGGAAAGGGTCCAGGAAAGAAAGAGTCCAGGAAAGAAGATAAAAGGTCCAGGAAAGAAGGGAAAGAGTCCGGGAAAGAAGGGAATGAAGGGAAAGGGTCTGGAGAAAAAAGGGTAAGGATCTGGGAAAGAAGGGAAAGGGTCCAGGAAAGAAAGAGTCCAGGAAAGAAGAGAAAAAGTCCAGGAAAGAAGGGAAAGAGTCTGGGAAAGAAGGAAAAGGGTCAAGGAAAGAGGGGAAAGGGTCCAGGAAAGAAGGAAGAGTCCAGAAAATAAGGGAAAGGGTTTGGGAAAGAAGAGAAAGGGTTTGGGAAAGGAGGGCTGGGGTCTGGGAAAGGAGGGCTGGGGTCTGGGAAAGGAGGGAAAGGGTTTGGGAAGGGAGGGCCGGGGTCTGGGAAAGGAGGGACGGGATCTGGGAAAGGAGGGACAGGGTCCCCACAGCAGCACAGCCCTGGCAGGACTGGGCCGGTGCAGGAGGAGCAGGCACAGCTGGGAATCCCATGGGGACAGAGGGACCGAGGGACACAAGGTGAGGGGGGCGGAAGAGGCAGGAGAGCACGAGGGACAGAAACACCTTCTGTCGGGAAGCGGGCGGATATAGGGATATAAGGCACTCGGAACAACACTGGGGGGTCTGGAAATCATGATTCTTACGGCAGCGAGGGAGCCCTCCCTGCGCATCCCGGTCCCTTCCCTCCTTCCCGGCTCCCTCGGGACGGACCGTGACGGGTCCCACATGGAATGAGAAGAAACAACTCCTGTCGCACTAAAAGGAAGGCACTGGTGCTTCTCTACCCAAAATTGTTATTGCTGATCATCGCTTTGCCCTACAGACAGGGCGCTGCCCCCGGGGCAGGGGGAGCTCTCTGCGGGGACGGTGCTGCCAATGGGGGGGACACCCCGAGCCGACACCCC